>NC_064293.1:47667009-47723829 GCF_019186545.1 Solanum stenotomum
GGGGTGAAAAACTAAAAATTTGAAGTAGAAAATAATTTTAAAAAATAAACTTAAATTATTTTTTTAAGATGGGGGGAGAGGGTACGGGGTGGGGGGTGTAAAAAAATAAAAAAATGAAATTAGAAATATCTTTTAGAAACAATTTTTTATATTTTTTTTTTGGGGATAGTGGTGGTGGTAGGGGGCTGAGGGTAGGGGTGAGGGTGGGGTAAAACAATTGAAGTTAAAACGTTTTTTAAAAATAAGCTTTAAATATTTTTTTTGGGTGTTTGTAGATGGGAGGCTGGTTTGAGGGTAGGGACAAAATAAATAAATTTTTTCAAAAAAAATAAATTGTAATTTGAAGTTGGAAGAGAGTTTTAAAAAATGTTTTCCTTAAGTTTTGAAGGAAAGTCATTTTCCTTAAATTTGTGAAAAATGAGTTGATTTGAAAAATATTTTCCAAAACACTTAACCCAATCAAATTGGATATGCCAAATACACGCTATATCTAAAAAAGAAATTAATGTACAAAGTCAGTAAGTCAATGCTAAGATTTTAGAGGAGAAAAATAATAATGAGGATTATACGAAGCATGCCGCATCGTGGACTTTAAAATATAGTTCTGAAAGAACTTTTGAAGAACTAGAAGTCTAAATATTTAATATAGCAATATATTAGGTATTCTGAATCTGAGCTTATGGTAAATTTTCATATTTATTTGCTTAGTTGGAAAGCCAAACGAAGCTAAGTGATAAATTTGCCTATTTATTTGCATAGTTGGAAAGTCAAACGAAGTGAGGGGACAAAATAAAGTATCCATACGCAGTTTTTTTATTACAATTACTATTGGGGCAGAACCATTTTAATATCTGGACAGAGATTTGATGATGCATTATTTTGCTTTTAATATTTAACTTTACTATACAATATTCCAGTTGTTATGCTTTTGTTTTCTACGATCTGGACGGTTTTGGTCAGCATTAGTGTTACCACTAAACTCCACGATGATTAATACTAGTTTAAACACTTTGGTAGACTTTTGCCCTCAACAAGACGTGTTTTTTTAATGAACAAATATAGGGTTTGAAGTTCATAATTTGATCTCAATTTAATATTATAATAATAATTTAATTTACAATAGTATATTTAATGATTTTTTTAGTATATATCTACAAGATCCAAGTAAAAATTATTGAATTTATATGAATAGATAACCAACACATTAGATTCTCCCCAATTTAGTTTAGTATTGAGTGAAATGACCTTACGCTTAATAAATGAAGAAATTAGAGAAAATTGGAGAAGAAAAATATTGTTTTTCATTGTCAGTAGTACAAGACTACAATCTTCTATTTTAGGTAAAAAAAAATTGTTCTAGGTAAGAAATTCTACACCTTATATATAAGGTAAACTTTTAAACTTAAACTACAAGAAATATATTTTTAACGTAAGATAAATCTCCTAAATAAGTTTTAAAAGCGCACAAAATCTCAACAATAAAATAGGTGAAAATCATGAAAGATCAAGTTTGTGCTAAGTAATTTTTTTTCGTCTATTTAAATTTTGGTAGATAGTTGATGGTAGCATTTTTTTTCGTCTATTTTTTGATAGATAAGCTCACAAAAAAAAATGCATTAACTTTGTGTATTAGTACATTAACTTTGTGTATTAGTAGTCCCTTATTTGGTACATTTTTTCATGCCGTCAGTTATATATTCTATTGTGTATTGAGGAGTGTATTATTAATATCATGGATTTCTAGATATTAGTAATGCAAAGAGATTTAATACATGCTTTAGCATGGTTAAAAACTCAATTACCCCTCAAAAACACTTTTACATCTTTTCCATCATAATTGTGAAGGATATTTTTGTAAATAAATATTTTTATACAATGTATACTATTTTTAATACATCATACCAAACAATACATAAGATATAATTTATGCCTAATACAAGCATTACTAATGCAAATATTATTAATACACTCTATGCATTATTTTTATACACTCGACCTAAGAGATTCACGCGTAAATTGTGTTATTTTTCGTTACTATTGCTTTCATGATTGTTGTCTCATAACAAGTAGAATAGTGCCCAAAATGACAAATCACCAGTGTCATAAAACAAATAATAAAAAAAGTTGTTAATGGCACAAACCAGCTCATACACAGCCCCAAATCTTATATGAAGAGACAGTAGTTGAAATATTGATTGAGACATAGTGATATTCTGGGTTTTGGTCCTCCTGCCATTTTTTTTTCATATTACAACAAAAAAACTTTCAAAGTCCTAAAATAAATTTGTACTTTTGTGTGACATTCTTGGAAATTGTACTAGATTTAGCGACCCTTTAACACCTTGATTGCTGACCATTTCTCCAATCACGCGCTACAAGCCAAAACCAACATTCTTATTTAAAGCTCAATCTTTCTATTTGATAAAACAGAGAAAGTTCACTTTTTTATTTCAAAAAAACAAAAAAAAAGAAGAGCTTTTGATAAAGATGAAATTTGGGAAAGAATTTACTTCCCAAATGGTCCATGAATGGCAAGAAGCTTATATGGATTATAATTATCTAAAGAATCTTTTGAAAGATATCTTAGATTTCAAGAAAAAAAATGCACCATTATCAGCAGTTGCAGCCACCCCAGAAGGCTCATTAAAGAGAAGAATATCTATGTACAGAGCATTTAGTGGATTACAAAGTAGATACACAAGTTTCAAAGGTTCTTCTGGGAATAATAATAATAATAACCATGAAGATGAAGTTATTTTAGTGAATGCAGTGCAGCAAGAAGGGTCACAAGGACATCATCAAACTATGTTTCTCATGTCATCTGAAGAAGGTGGAGAGTATGAGATGATTTTCTTTAAAAGACTTGATGATGAGTTCAACAAGGTGTTAACTTTTTACAAGAAAAAAGTGGGGCAAGTGAAGGCGGAGGCTGATGAGTTGAGTAAACAAATGGATGCACTTATTGCTCTAAGGATTATGGTTGATAAGCCTTCAATTGAAATGCATAGTGCACAAGGGATGGATCCAGCATCAGTGGTTCCTCTTCATTTGAGAAGTCAATGTAAGTATTGGCCAATGTGATAAAGATATCAATTAGTGTTCCTAATACTTTACCTCTTTTAATTTGTGTCAAATAGCTTAGGAATCATGTGAACTTGTGTTCTGTCTTATATAACACTTTACTTCGGTCTTTTTTTCATGTGGGATTTGCTTAAGACAGTATATGCTCTCTGTCTGTCCTTTTCCTTAATCCACCCTCCATCATAGGCGTCACGTTTAGTTATTTGTCTTTTTTATGGGTGACATTGAAGTAGAGAGGGAGAAACAAAGGAATTGATATATTAAATGCTGGCACTTGCTTAATTACTCCATCCCATGATTGCCCTTTAATTTGTTTTGAATTCTTGTTTTACAGTAAGGTCACATATGGAAGTAATTCAAGAAGTTGAGATGAGTAGTGAAGAAATTGTGGAAGATAAATCAACATCAGGGAAAAGAGATACAACAAAGATGAATCCTATGGGTTTTAGGCCTGCTCCAGTAGGAATTTTGGACAACGTAAAAATCAATATTGAACCTGCAACACCTATCTCGACTTTGAAAAATGTGATTAAGTCTTCGAAATCTGACTTATCATTCAGCAGACAAGAGCTTAGAAAAGCTGAAGAACAAATAAGAATGGCTTTTGTTGAGTTTTATCAAAAGCTTCGACTTCTAAAAAACTACAGGTAATGTTGCAATCTTGTTCCTCCCAAATGATGAATCATAGTTGTTTCTTGTGTTCAATTCAACTAACTCTTTGCTACTTAATTCTGCAGTTTCTTAAATGTATTGGCATTTTCTAAGATCATGAAGAAGTATGATAAGGTACTATTACTAAAGTGATCACTATTCGGCAATAGAAAGTACTTCTATCTAACCTTTCAATTTATTGATACAGATCACCTCAAGGAAAGCTTCTAAATCATACTTAGAGAAGATTGATAAATCTTATCTTGGTAGCTCAGATGAGGTACATTTTCTTTCACTTTCAAAAACTATTTTCCTCTCAGCATCATTGCAGTTGCAGCTATATCTTGAAATTCTCGTCGATCGTTGCTTTTTTTAGGTTGCTAAGCTCATTGAAAGAGTGGAGGTCACATTCATAAAGCATTTTGTCAATGGAAATCGAAGAAAAGGAATGAAGTCTTTAAGACCACAAGCTAAAAGGGACACACATAGAGTAACATTTTTCATGGGTAAGCGTACATCCTTGATAGTATCAACTTCCTCTTCCTATGTAATCGGAGGTCAAATGTATTGTATAACAATTCTTTTTGAGACATCTGGATTGACCTGTCATCTCACTTGCATAAAGACCATTTGTTCATTTTACTAACTGATATACTTTTAACCTACAGGTATGTTCTCTGGCTGCTCAATAGCATTAGTGGCAGCTATTACTGTAGCAATACGTGCAGGAAATCTTCTAGAGCATAAGGATCGTGGACAGTATATGGATAACATATTTCCACTCTACAGGTGAACTAAACCATCTGTCTTTTACAAAGTCATATTGATTCTTTCCCTTTGTCAGTCTGCAAGCCAGACCATATCTTAAGCAATACTTACGAGTAATAAGCTCTATCTTTGCAGCCTATTCGGATACATTGTCCTCCATATGCTCATGTATGCAGGGAATGTATACTACTGGAAGCGTTTTCGGGTCAATTATCCTTTCATATTTGGCTTCAAGCAGGGAACGGCATTAGGTTACAGACAAGTTCTCCTCCTTGCTTCTGGTCTTTCATTTCTTGCATTGGCTGCTGCCCTCTCCCACCTGGATATGGATATGGATCAGAAAACACGAAAATTTGAGACATTAACTGAGCTGATCCCACTTACCCTGGTGATTGTAAGTCTAGAAAAACATTAGTTCTTCTATTTACTTTTGTTTCTACAAATTGATCTATTTACAAAATGTTTTGAATTTCAAATCCCCTAATGATCTTAAGTCTTATTTCAGGTTCTGATTATAATAATTTTTTGTCCTCTGAACATCATATATCGTTCAAGTCGTTTCTTCCTTCTAAGAACTGCCTGGCACTGTCTATGCGCTCCTCTTTATAAGGTACCCGCAGTTCTTTAAGAGAAGCAGATTCACGCGCATTAATATCACAGAAAGTAGATAGATACTAAAATGTCGCACATCATTTTGCAGGTTACTCTACCAGATTTCATCTTGGCAGATCAACTTACCAGCCAGGTTTGACACTCAGCCGTTTTCTAAACGGGAAGCTTCTACATTATACCAAAATAGGATACAAAAAGTCTACAATTCAGTTAGTATAATGTGCAATACTTACCAGAAAGAAGTATAATGTGCTCTTGTATTTCAGGTTCAAGCAATTAGGAGTTTGCAATTCTATGTCTGCTACTATGTGTGGGGGAACTTCAAAACAAGATCAAACAAATGTCAAGACAGCAATGTTTACAAGATGTTATACATAGTCGTTGCAATTATTCCCTTTTGGTCTCGGTTTATTCAGGTGTGAGAATTTTCGCACACAAAAAAAAAATATTGCTGACCAGAGATTTGTTGACAAATATTTAATATGATGCTTTGTATGACTCAGTGCCTGCGCCGCTTATTTGAAGAGAAAGATTCAATGCAGGGGCTTAATGGCCTCAAATATTTCTCAACTATTGTTGCTCTTGTGATGAGGACACTTTATTCTCAGAAGGGAGGAACCTTTTGGAGAGTAATGGCAGCATCAACTTCAGGAGTTACTACAGTTGCAAACACTTATTGGGACCTTGTCATAGATTGGGGTCTATTGCAAAGGAATTCTAAAAACCCCTGGTTGAGAGACAAGCTACTCGTGCCACACAAGATTGTCTACTTTGTTGCCATTGTAAGCCTCTTTGAATAGGATTAACAAAACTCTTGCATTGAAATTACGTTATTGATGATTCGAACTCCAAATGGCAGGTTCTTGACATTATTCTGAGACTCGTATGGATGCAATTGGTTCTAGATATTAAAGAACTCTCATTTCTGCACGAGAAAGCATTCCTTGCAGTTGTTGCCTGTTTGGAAATCCTTCGTCGAGGCATATGGAACTTTTTCAGGTATGAAGCATTATACATCAACAATGTAAATAACTTTTACACATTCAGATTCAGACTCCGTATATGTAAGTTAAAATCGTATCTACTTTATAAGTGAAAGTTAGCTTCCGCTAACTTGTTCACATAATAAGATCATAATTAAGCCCTCGCTCTATCTAACAATAATAGTTATGCTGTTTTCATCATTGTTCAGGTTGGAAAATGAGCACTTGAATAACGTTGGAAAATACCGTGCCTTCAAGTCGGTACCTCTGCCTTTTAACTACGATGAGGACAAGAGTCAATAACTTTGTTTAACTGGTTGATACCAGCAAATCAAAGGACTCAAAATGATTTTCTGGTTTATAGTATAGTTTGTCAATGCTGTTTATAGTAGTAGAGTTTTGTTTGTGAAATTACACGGGAAAAAAAGAAGAAGCTGAATCCAGCCTCGTCTTAAAAACACTTGCTCATGAAAAGTCTCATCATATTTTCCATTGTTTGGCTTGAATTTATCTTCGGTAGCATTTTTTATCACTTGCTTCAGAAAAATACTTAAGATTGGTCAAACCAGAACCCAATGATCTGTTCAGCAAAAAAAAAATAAAAAAATCATGCTTTATAAATTACTCAAAAATCTGATAAAGGATATGAAACAACACGACCATACACTACGGAGCACGCAAAGAATTTTAAGGAATTTAATCCTCCGTTCTTATTTATGTCATATTTACTAAAAAATAAATGTTTCTTAATAATTCTCATTTCACAAAACCAATACATAAATAACATTATTATTCCTATTTTACCTTTAAGAAGAGTTATTAACCTGAAAGTATGAATTTGACCAACAAAAAAACTAAATGATTAATTTATTTTCATTGGTCAATTTAATTAATTAAATAAATTAATTTATGTTTTTTAATGAAAATTTGACTCAAAAGAGAATACTAAATAAGTTTACTTACCATGGTAAACTTAAACGTGAAATCTAAAATGGTGAAATTCCTCTGATTTATAAATGGACTATTTATAAATATAAAAAAAATTCCAAATAAATTAACTGAATACAAACCAATTTATTAAATGCGGAATTACAGCGCAACCGGGAGGCGCACAGGAAAATTTCCAGTGACGTTTGGTCGCTTGGCATGCTGCTATTCTTCAACGACTTTAATTTCTTTTCCCTTTCTTGGACTGGACCATCATTATGTCCTCCACTTGTTCCCCTTCCCTTTTCCTTTTTTTGTTTCTTCTTTTCATTTTAATTTATTTTTGTTTCGAATTTCTTTATGTCAGTTTATATCTACACGGTAAACCTATAATATTAAACATAAATTAATATAATTTATACTTTTACAATAAAAATAAAAATATTATAATGTGAGATAATAATATCTAAATATATGTATTTTTTTTTTCAAACACCAATGCACCTTTTCACGAAAATTGTTACTCCATTTGTCCCACTTTATATGTTCACTTTCATTTTTATTCTGTATTAAATAACAATTTATCTTTAAATTATCAACTTTACCCTTAATGTAATGATTTATAACCATACAACCTCTATCATTATTTTAGATATGTGAAATTAGGGATTGGGTCTAATTCACACCCCAAAAGTTAGTTCAAAAGGACCATGATTTCCCTGAGACTTTAGTCCACCCATCTCATTGACCCGTTATGTGAGACTTTTGTTATTCTTTAATATCCCAACTCACGTTCACTAGTTAGCATCTGTTGCGTGGACAATTTTTTATTTTTAAGGGGCCCAACATTGGGTGAGATGAGCCTGCTCTGATATCATGTAAAATTAGGTCTTGAGTCTAACTCACACCCCAAAAGCTAACTCAAATGGAAGAGGATTGTTTAAGCCTTATAAGGAGTTCACACTATCTCATTAATCACAAATGTAGAACTTTTGTTATTCTTTAACAAGATCACAAGTTTCGAGAGAAGGCCCAAAATAGTCCCTCATCTTTGGGTTAAGACTCAAAGTCATCCTTGAGTTTTCACATGGAGCACTAATAGTCCCTCATGTTTGCAATATTGGTGCACTTTTGATCCTCCCCTAAGCTGTTGTCTATTTTTTAACATTAATTTTGTTCATAATTTTATGTAAGGAATGTCCCATCGTATTTTTATATATTTAGTAGAAATAATAACTCTATGTGAGAGAAGGTGAGAAGAAAAATACCTTGTTCTGTTCAGTAAAAATATTACTGCAGCTAACCTAAGAACATTTTAACATATGACATTGCAAGAAAAGAAAAAAATGTACTATTGTACGTGAAATCGTCGTGATATACCTCTCGACTTTACCTGCAATACGATTTCTACTAAACAAAATAAGGTGTTTTTCTTCTCACATTCTCTCACATAGAGTTATTATTTCTACTAAATATATAAAATGACAATTAAACATTCCACACATAAATTATGAATAAAATCAATGTTAAAAAATAGGCAAAATTTTGAAGGAGGACCAAAAGTGCACCAATATTGCAAACATGAGGGACTATTAATGTTGCATGTGAAAATTCAAGGATGACTTTGAGTCTTAACCCAAAGATGAAGGACTATTTTGGGCCTTTTCTCCACAAGTTTCAAAAGTTTTTTTTTTTTTATTTCTTAAGTTCTGTGCCAAGTCAAACTAAGAGGGTGTTTGAATTGACTTATAAGTTGGTCAAACTTATTTTTAAGTCAGTTTTTTATTTCTAAAAGTGTTTGATAAATACTCCGTCCGTCCAACAATAGTTGTTCACTATACTATTTTGGGATGTCCAACAATACTTGTCCACTTTATGAAATCAGTGGATGATTTTACACTTAGTTCCTAATTTACCTTTATCATTAATTATAGTAATTTTCTTATTACATTTTTCAAGACGTATTTATTATATTCAAAGGGTGATATAGTAAAATTACCTTTCTATTTATAGTTTCTTTCGGGGTGTGCCAAGTTAATAGTGGACAACTATTGTTGGACAGAGGGAGTGTAAAAATAACTTAAAATAAGTTAGAAAGTGTTCGACAAGCTAATTATAAATAACTTAAAATAAGTTAAAAACCAAAAGTAGATCTCCCCATACTTTTTATTTTTTTGACTTAAAAATAATTTAAGTTTGACATTGACTAAAAGCTACTGTTATTAAGTCAATCCAAATGAGTTCTAACGAGTAATTTCCCTAGATAGTCACCCATGTTTGAGAAATTACCTAAGAATATCACTTATGTTTGTTTTAGGACTATAATATCACTCAACTTTGTCTATTTTCCTCAAAATATACTTGACATAAAAAATACATTATCTCTCTCCTACTATGATGCCAAGTCACATTTTTTAGTTTATTAATAATATTTTTTTAATTCTTTAAATGACAACTTGTTTAATGTATATCTATAAGAGAGCATTAATCCATTCTCTATGAAAATCTAGTTACTTCAATTTTATAGCGAAAATCTTTATCCTATGTTTCATTTACGAGTATTTGTCGTTATATCCATACAAAAATTTAGTCTTGCTGTCGAGGAAAAAATTAGACTAGTTCCTTGAAGCTGATGAAGAAGACAATAAATTTAGTTGGATATTTAGAGATAAACTAGATATTAGGAACATTGATTTTTACACAAACTATAAATATTTGTTGCTTGTTCACGGTAAAAAATCAAAGGTTTCTTGTTCATGGTAAAAAATAAGATTTTTACACAAACTATAAACATTTGTTCAAAGCTTAGGCAGAATCAAACAATAGAAACATCCGATTCAAAAACAAGCAAGCAAAAAATCCCTAAATTTTAAGAAAATTACTCCAATATCACGTTAAGTATTCAAATTATTTCACAATTTACACTTCAAAAATAAAAGAATCAGAAGAAAACTTGAATTTTACCTCGTGACAATTTCTTTGGTCGACATTAAAGGTATACAACGGCTCAGGAGACAGTTCCTTATGCAAATTAGTTAATTTATTCCTTGTAAAACCGGAGGAAGCCACATATTTTCTTGAAGAATCGGAGGAGCTCATATTACAGTTCTTTATGTAATTTTTTTTACTGGGTTATAATATATGGGTTGTCTAATTTTTTTTTTAAATTGTTAATAATAAAAAAAATGAATAATGTGACATGGCATCCTAGTAGGAGAGGGATAATGTATTTATTGTGTCAAGTATATTTTGAGGAAAATAGGTAAGGTTGGGTGATATTGTAGTCCTAAAACATACATAAGTGATATTCCTAGGTAATTTCCCAAACATGGGTGACTATCTAGGGAAATTACTCGAGTTCTAACTCATATAAAATGAGGCGGAGGCAGAGCTAAGTGGAGATTCATGGGTTCGGACGAACCAACTAACTTTTCTGTAGACCATGTATTTATATTTAAAAATTATATATATATATATATATTAATATGTGACCCCCTAATAAAATTCATTTATAGCTTAGTTGTAGGTAAAGGTTGTGAAAATGCTTTTCACATCTAGTGTTGTGGGGTTGCAATATTTTTTTCTTTTATTTTAAAATTTAGAACCCCAAATTCTTAATCCTAGCCTCGGCGGAGGAAGCAGCATCTATTATGCATGGAATTAGCATAACCACGTGAAAATAATTGGCTAAGAATACAGCAAATAGTAATTAATATACATGGGTCCACCTTTCTATATCAAAAGAGTTGGTATTTAACAAAACAATGAATGTTGAGGTCCCATATATTTCTAACATTTTACATGAAATGACTTAACAAGTGAACGTCGTCCTTCAATTTTTATGTAACCTAACACCACAATTACAAGACCCAAGGAAAAGAATGTGTGTACGATTGATTAATCAGTAAAGACGGCTAGCAAACTTCCCTTTGGAACTCTCATAAAACAAGGAGATAAAGATGAATCTCGCACAAAATTCAGGACGAATTCAGGATTTGAAGACGATGGATGCACCGTCAACAGCTAATACACGTTGGTTAAAGCATGTATCCAATATCGATTCATATGATAATCTTATTAAACATAAAAATATAAAATTGTTGTATTACCATATATATATATATAAATTAAATGACTCATTTAAATAAAGTTTGCTTAGTGGAGTAATGGTTTAATTTTAAATTTCACTTTGCATAATGAACTAGTCATCCCCTTATCTTATTTGATATTTTTAAGCTTCATGCGAGCCAAATTGACTTTAATATCTTTGAATGCCTAATAAAATATGTCTATCTCAAAGTATATAGATATATCACACGTGGGTCCGCCTTCGACTAAATCATACAAGTAATCGCATTATATTACAAAGAGAGATCCGAGGAAAAGTCTTTTAAATTATCTATTACATTTAATATGTTTTATTAAGCTAATTAGGAGTACACAATATGAAAATTCAGGTAACATTTACCTTACTTTTTAGTTAACATGACCGACAAAGTTGGATGATTTTTCTTTGACAAAGTGATTTTTTATATGATAAACTTGGAGTACTCCCTTTATCCTTAATTATTTGTCCACTTTTTCTTTTTTAGTTGTTCCTAATTACTTATCTATTTTGACAAATCAAAAAAAGAAAATTTATTTTTACGTATTATATCCTCAATTAATTATTTTGAAAAAGGTAGAACTTCTTGAAAATTTTAAGTTTTTTAATTTATCTACTTTATAATTAATAGGGGTAAAATAATAAATTCACTATGTCGATTATTGTTTTTCTTAATAGATATATAAATTCAAAAGTGAATAAATAATTAGAGACAGAGAGTAGAATGTACTAACTGGACAGTCAAGCGCATAAAAGATCGAGCCATCATAAAGCAATCACTCATATTCATGGGGCCATGGGTGCCTTTAATATGTGCATATCTAGCATACAGCTCCACTCATTTTAAAGGAAATGAATTATTAAAGAGAGATTTAGCTAAAATATTGATTGAGACAGTGAAAACTTCTGAACTCCTCAACTAACAAGAGAATGAGAAGAGATTAATTTTAATTCATATGTTTGTTATTTTTCTAATACATTCTTTGAAACCTCCTATTTTTTACTCATCTATGTAACAACTTGATTGTTGACCATTCCTCCAATCATGGCTACAATATAAAACAGAGGAAGTTCAGTTTTTTTCTTAAACAAAAAAAAAAAAAACTGATAAAAGATGAAATTTGGGAAAGAATATGCATCCCAAATGGTCCATGAATGGCAAGAAGCCTATATGGATTATAATTATCTCAAAAGTCTTTTGATGGAAATCTTGAATTTCAAGAAGAAAAATGCACCATTACCTGAAGTTGCAGCCACTCCAAGAGGGTCCTTAAAGAGAAGGCTATCTATGTACAGAGCATTTAATGGATTACAAATTAGATACAACAGTTTCAAAGGGAAAAATAATCATGAAGATGAAGTGATAGTAGTGAATTCAGTGCAGCAAGAGGGATCTGAATGTCAATATGAAACCACCTTCCTCGTGTCTTGTGAAGAAGGCGGAGAATGTGAGCTGATTTTCTTTAGGACATTGGATGATGAATTCAACAAGGTGTTAACTTTTTACAAGAAAAAAGTAGGGGAAGTTAAGGTTGAGGCTGATCAGTTGAGTAAACAAATGGATGCACTTATTGCTCTAAGAATCAAGGTTGATAAGATTTCAGTCGGAGCACAAAGTGTCCAAGTCATCGATCCTTTTAGCAATGATGATAGTGTTTTGTCTCCAGCATCAGTGGATCCTATGCATTTTAGTAGTCCAGGTAAGTCCAATCTTATGGCTATTATGTTACTGTTCCGTCTTTTGGTGGGAAAATAAGTTACCATTTTGGGTCATTCATGCCCTCAGTAATTTGCTTTTGACAGTAATGTAAAGTGACTTGAAACCATCATAAGAGATGTTTTAGCTGTTGAAACTTGCTTGATTGCTCTTTAATTTGTTCGAATTCTTGTTTAACCCCAAGATAGGTAGACCACATATGGAGGCAATTCAAGAAGTTGAGATGACCAACGAAGAAATACTGGAAGATGAGGCAATTCAAGAAGTTGAGATGACAAGTGAAGAAATTCTGGAAGAGGAAGCAACAATAGGGAAAAGAGATACTACAAAGATGAATCCCAGCAATTTTATGCCTGCTCCACTAGAGGTTCTTGACTATGTGAAAATCAATATTGAACCCGAAACACCTATCTCAACTTTAAGATGTATCATGACTTCAAAACCAAACCTATCATTCAGCAAAGAAGAGCTCAGAAAAGTCGAAGAACAAATGAAAAAGGCTTTTGTTGAGTTCTATCAAAAGCTGAGGCTTCTAAAAAGATACAGGTGATGTTGCATTTTTACCCTCAAAAGAGGAGTTACTGCTGTTTTTGTGCTCAAATCAGCTCATACTTTGCCACTTTAATTTTTTACCAGTTCCTTAAATGTGTTGGCATTTTCCAAGATCATGAAGAAGTATGATAAGGTACTATACTCATGAAGTTATCACTATTTGACATAGAAAGTTACGAAGTTTTGCCAAGTAACCTTGCAATTTATTGATACAGATCAGTTCAAGGAAAGCTTCTAAATCATACTTAGAGGTGATTGAAAAATCTTATCTTCGTAGCTCGGATGAGGTACATTTTCCTTCAATTTCAAAAATTGTTTTCCTCTCAGCATTATTCCACTTGTGACTATAGTTTGAACTGATCATCAATCTTTTTTTGTTTTAGGTTTCTAAGCTCATGGAAGAAGTCGAAGCCACTTTCATAAAGCATTTTGTCGATGGAAATCGAAAGAAAGGAATGAAATATTTAAGACCACAAGCACAACGAGAAACACATAGAGTAACATTTCTCCTTGGTAAGCATGCATCCTTATTAGCGTCAGTCATATGTTCATTTCAGTAACTGATATACTTTTCACCTACAGGTTTGTTCTCTGGCTGCTCATTAGCATTAGTAGCAGCAATTGCTGTATCGATACGTGCAGGAAAGCTTCTAGAGAACGAGAATCGAGGACAGTATATGGAAAACATATTTCCACTGTACAGGTGAACTAATCATCTTTCGTTTGTAGTCATATTGATTCTTTCCGTTTGTCTATATACAAGAAAAACCTATGTTTTCAGCACTATATATATATATGAGTAATGAAGGTGTCTTTGCAGCCTATTTGGATTCGTTGTCCTGCATATGGTCATGTACGGGGCAAATATATACTACTGGAGGCGTTTTCGAGTCAATTATCCCTTCATATTTGGCTTCAAGCAGGGAACAGAGTTAGGTTACAGACAAGTTCTCCTCCTTGCTTCTGGTCTTTCGTTACTTGCATTGGCTGCTGCACTCTATCATCTGGATATGGATATTGATCCGGAAACACGAAGTTTCCAGACAGTGACTGAGCTGACCCCACTTGCCCTGGTGATTGTAAGTCTAGAAAAACATTACTTCTTCTTTTACTTACATTCAACAATTATTCTATAGACTATACAACATGCATGTTTCAAATTTTGAACCTCCTAATGATCTTAAATCTTTTTTCAGGTTCTGCTTCTAATAACTTTTTTTCCTCTGAACATCATATATCGTTCAAGTCGTTTCTTCTTTATAAGATGTGTCTGGCGCTGTCTGTTGGCTCCCCTTTATAAGGTACCAGCAGTTTGTTTAAGAGATATACAGATTCACACACATAAATATAACAAAACTTACATAGATAGTAAAATGTCTCACATCATTTTGCAGGTTACTCTACCAGATTTTTTCTTGGCAGATCAACTTACTAGCCAGGTTTGACACTTGAACTTCTATGTTATACAAAAAGAGGATCCAAGAAGTTGACAATTCAGTCTGTGTAATGTGCAAATTTTGAATTACTTATCTGATAGAACTATAATGGGGTCTTGCATTTCAGGTTCAGGCAATTAGGAGTTTACAATTCTATGTCTGCTACTATGGGTGGGGCAACTTCAGGGAAAGATCAAATACATGTCAAGATGGCAGAATTTACCCAATCTTATACATATTCATCGCAATTATTCCCTTTTGGTCTCGGTTTATTCAGGTTTAAGAAGTTTTACACAAGAAAAATGATCCTTGTAACAATATTTATCTTGACAAATATTTATTTAATATGATGCTTTGTATGACTTCATGATATACAGTGTCTTCGTCGCTTATTTGAAGAGAAAGATTTGATGCATGGGTTTAATAGCCTCAAATATTTATCAACAATTGTTGCTCTTGTAATGAGGACACTATATGATCAGAAGAGAGGAACTTTTTGGAGAGTAATGGCAGCATCAACTTCAGGAATTACTACAGTTGCAAACACTTATTGGGACCTTGTCGTAGATTGGGGTTTATTGCAAAGGAATTCCAAAAACCCCTGGTTGAGAGACAAGCTACTTGTGCCATACAAGATTGTCTACTTTGTTGCCATTGTAAGTAGGTTTCAAAAATCAACAACTATAAAAAATAACTTGCAGCGGATGTTTTTGATAATTTGAGTGTAAATATTGCAGGTTCTTAACATTATTCTGAGACTAGTATGGATGCAGTTGGTTCTAGATTTTGAACAACTGCCTTTTTTGCATAGGAGAGCATTTATTGCAATTGTTGCCTGTTTGGAAATCCTTCGCCGAGGCATGTGGAACTTTTTCAGGTCAGATGGATGCATTTCTTTTATTTGACAACAAACTACTCCTTTTCTCTAACATGTAGTAGTAGTTTTTGTGCTGTTCAGGTTGGAAAATGAACACTTAAATAACGTTGGGAAATATCGTGCCTCCAAGTCTGTACCCCTGCCTTTCAACTACGACGAAGACAAGAGTCTGTAAAATGAAAATCAAAAGAATCAGCCAGAGTAGTTGTTTGATTCATTCATATAATATAGTTTTGTTAATGAAATTATAGAGTGAATTAAGGTATAGGACAAAAAGAAAATGACAACAGTGAAGATCTACTGCTACAGTCTAATCCTTAATGTAATTATGTACTCATGAAAATAAATTCATCGTTCGTGCTTGACTATACTACAATTGCAGCTTTTCGCAAAAATTCTTTGATTCAACGCCAAATCAATATCCGCTCACCTTTCTTCATCCATATCAAAAGAGTTTCAAAATTCTTATTATAATCATGTACAATAAACCGTAAGTGAATACGTCGTCGTATATGACAAATGAAGAGTGAAGGAAATAATTAATACATATTAATCAGTAAAGACTATATACTCATTCTCTAGTTGAATATGAGAACAGACCAGAAAATCTACACTTAACATCTAATAAGAAATTGCTTATCCTTGTTAACAGGAAATAAATTTTCACCACTTTTTCTTTAAATAAACCGATAATAAAGAAAAATAATTGTTTTCTAGATTATTTTTTAAAAAGTTAAGAATTAGGCGGGTGAAGTTATAATAGGTCATTTTTCCTAATTATATTCTCGAATCTCAACACGCCCCCTTGCGTGAAAATTCTTTTGATATTATAATAATTAATAGGTAATTTTTCATAATTATATTCTTCAATCTCAACACGCCCCCTTACATGTGAGGTTGGTTCTTTTTTCATGGGCCAAGTACGTGAAAATTCTTTTGATATTGATGGCGGAGCGAATCGATCTCAGAACCTATGTTATCATATTGAAGTATGTGACCATCTCATCTAAAAGCTTAAGTTATTAGAAAGAGCACTCTTTATTATTTAATTATATATATTCTAAATGAAGTAATGGCCCGTCCATTTATCAATTTTGACTCTCTTATGTTTATTTCAACTTGCTCATTTAACTCGGAGAATATACATACAATATTTTAATTAATAAAATACTAGAATTTTGTAAATGGTTTCTTCTAAATTTAAAATTAAAGATGAAAAGATGGTGGGAAAATCTCTGTGTATACCAAAGAGGATCATCAGTACACCTAATTTCTTTGTTTCTTTTTTGTTGGGTACGACAATCGATATGCATTTTGAAATGTTGAACGAACGGCCCAAGAAAAGTACAAGATTTTAGAACGATGACTTCAATCATTAATAATTGAAAGTTCAATGAATTTTATTAACATAAACACATTGTTTGAATAAATGATATTGGATTTGACCAAATCGATATCTGAACCTTTAGCTCCAACGTTGACCTTATATTAATCACTTTTCTTTATTAGAACATATGAATATTTGAATGGAATTAGTCCTCTAATACAATACAGTTTAGAATAATACGTCTAAAGTCAAATCAAACGACAATTACACGCTTATTTTCTTGCTTTGTTCTTTTCCTAAGTACATAGAGCAGCCCACCAAAAACATAGACCGAGGCAAAGGAAATTATTTGTCTAATAAAGCCATATGAATTTTATACATACAGTATATCGATATTGTAATAAAATATTATAGTATTATCACATCTTTTTTATTTGTCATAGCATGTAACCTGTATTATTTTCAAATTATAAATTCCATTTTTTATGAAATAAGTTGTTTGTAAATAACTTTTTGATTAATTTGATATCGTCAAAGATCATTTATAAGCTTTTAGATGGACGAAAAATTAGAAGGAATTAGTTCTATATATAACGATGGAAAAGCATGAAGTAGCTAATATGGAATATTGGTCTATAACACGTTGTTTTGATTTTCTCGTGAATTTGACTGTCCATTGTATTGTGTGGTCTTTGTCATATTGTTTGATTCTCTCATGTTAGATATGTCACGCCCCGTTTTTCTCAAAACGGGTTTTGGTGCACGACCTAATAACTCTTTTGGGTTTTGAAGAATGAAAAGTCGTCACCTAACGAATTAAGGCGCGTTAGGGCACCTATCTAACCTAAACTAAATCTAACTAAGGTCAACAAACCAGAGATCGGGTAAGGGTTCAAATTACCTCGAGGGAAAGGTGTTAGGCATCCCTCGAGGTCCACAAATGTGGGTCCCGACCGTGTCTCATGCAATTTATGTGGGGGTTACAAGTAACATTTAATGTCACTTCATTTATTAGTTATTTAAACATGCTTGCTAAGTGATAACTAATATTAAACAATTAAGATCAATTTATTTATTTATTATTTAATTAAACATGCAAAACTAAGTGATGACATAACATTAAATATATATATTAAACATGAAACAATTTATAGAAGATAAGCGAGAAGACAGAACTTACACAATCGAATAGGATAATCATTTTTTTTAATTAAACTACCCCAAATAAATATAATTATTATAAACATATAAAAGGGAGAAGGAAAGGGAGACTCTGAAGGACTTTACGAATCAACACTCGATTTTCTTTTTATTTTTTTTATCGGCTTCCATGTAGGGACAGACAAAACCAATGTTTGTCTTTTAAGCCTGAGTCGGTGTCATCATCTCCGTAGGGCCTAAACTACCCCTACCCCACCACCGCATGCTTTTCGTCTCCAAAAGGGTGCCTAGCGTACCCGCTTAAGGTCCAAGAGGCATTAAACTACTATTAGGAAGGGTTTAGACTGAAATAAACTCCTAATAGGCCCACCTAGACACCAAGTCAAACAATTTAGGACGAGCATTTAGCACATAAGTCTCACATTGGCCTCTAGATTTTAATTCACATGCTGGCAAACACAGATAGAGTGAAAAGGTCTCATGCTAAGTGTGTGACATACAAACACATAAGCAGGATTCATAATAATGTGATAAATAATTTAACAAGGACAAAGGGTTATGACACAATGCAAATTTTATTTATTTTATTAATAGAGCATGCATGAATTACTTATTTAGTTGATTAAAAGTTGCAAGACAATTATTCATAATGCAGAAACTAAAATATTTCGAGCAGAATTTTATTATGGCAGCAAATTTAAAGTGACAGATTATGCAGAAAATAGCATATTAATGCAGTAGCAGATTAGACTATTATGCGAAGTTATTTTAAGTGACAGTCGGTGTTTAAATGCGGAAATAATTAGTACCCGATTTTAATTGGGATAAACACATAGCAAATGCAGAAAATTACTTTTTAAAATAGTAGCAGATTTCAAGATTAAAACATGTTGTAGCAGATTCGTTAAATTTATGTTAGGTAGCAGAAATAGTAATGTTGCAGTATTTAAAAGAAATAAGTATAACTGAATATTATTTAACTGTTTAACATGCTGAAACCAATGGCAAATTTATGTTATTTTATTTCAGTCATTAGCATGCTGGAAATTAATTAATAATACCTAGGAACATGATATCTAGGTGGTCGAACAGTCCAAATATTATATAGTACTTATAGGCATGATTTCTAAATGCAAATACGCTGAAAATATTATCAAACCTATAGGCATGATATCTAATTCATTTAAACAAATTATTAACCCTATGGGCATGCTATTTATCTAATATGTAACAAGTTTAAACCTATATGCATAATTTGTAAGCCCAAAACAAATTGAAAATTATTTGGATCCTATAGGCATGGTATCTAAGATGACAAAATAATATAAAAACATATTATGGCAAAAATTTATTCATTTATTATATAAAGGGAGCTTTAGTTGAATTACATGAAACAAGGAGTATGAAGGTGGTTAATGCTAATCCCATAACACACTATAATAAGTAATTAAAACACAGTCCACTTTTAAACTAATTAAAGGATTAAATAGATGATTAATGACAATAACATACTTTGCTTTATTTTAGTTAGATTTAAAATGGAGTTGTTAAAATACGGCCTATCAAACAAATCACAATCCTATAAGCATGCTTTCAAACACAAATAAGTTACGATAAAAAAATAAATAAACAAGTAGCATATAAATCCCTACCCCCTTAGACGATCCCCAAATTATTTCATATATAGGAGAGAGTTAGTGTTATACAACTATTACAATACCAAAATAAAATTGAAGCAAAACAACTATAATAAAACTAATAGATGAGGGGCTAGGATTTGATCTAGGAATTAATTTAGAGATGGACAGACGGGATTAAATCACTTGGAATCTGAAATTGAAATAAGAATGGGCCAAAATTGAAATCATCAAAGGCAAAATTGAAATGAGATTTTTAATTGAAGTGGCTAGAATTGAAATGAATTAAAATAGAATAGGCTAAAAGTTAAATGATTTTGAGGAAATTTAAAGAAATACTATCCAATTACAATACCATAAAATATTATAGTTAAAATTACATAAATTTTTAAAACATTTGAATTATTTCGAGTTTTACTAATAATTTTAAATTATTTTAATAGTATTTACAATAACTTTTATAAAGTATGCATACTAAAATTACAATTTTTAGACAAAATCGACTAACATTTTAGAATTCAAAATATGTTTTAAAATGCGTATTTAATCGGATATCATTCCCAAAAAGGGTTAAAGGTCGGTCAAAATTGGGTGTCAACAATATATATTCCAATTACAACTTGGTCCACAAATAAAATATCACTTTGATTATTCGAATGAAATAATAGAAGAAACACAATAATGATGATAAAAGTTAGATGAAGAATTATTAACCTTTGATCAAGAAGAAGACCAAAAGTTATATTTTTGTTTTTGTTTTTTTAAACTCCCTAGGAGTATTGGTCTATAACACGTTGTTTTGATTTTCTCATGAATTTGATTGTCCATTTTATTGTGTGGTCTTTGTCATATTGTTTGTTTCTCTCATGTTATATATATTTCAATTACAACTTGGTCCACAAATAAAATATCACTTTGATTATTCGAATGAAATAATAGAAGAAACACAATAATGATGATAAAAGTTAGATGAAGAATTATTAACCTTTGATCAAGAAGAAGACCAAAAGTTTTGTTTTTTTTTGGTTTTTTGAAACTCCTAGGAGTATTGGTCTATAACATGTTGTTTTGACTTTCTCATGAATTTGACTGTCCATTTTATTGTGTGGTCTTTGTCATATTGTTTGTTTCTCTCATGTTATATATATTCCAATTACAACTTGGTCCACAAATAAAATATCACTTTGATTATTCGAATGAAATAATAGAAGAAACACAATAATGATGATAAAAGTTAGATGAAGAATTATTAACCTTTGATCAAGAAGAAGACCAAAAGTTTTTTTTTTTTTTGTTTTTTTAAACTCCCTAGGAGCTCCCACCCCTTTTGCTCCCTTGGTGACTCGAACTCGCAATCTTTGGGTTGGAAGTGAGGGGTGCTTACCATTCGAGCAACTCCCTCTCGTCAGAAGAAGACCAAAAATGAATGTACATATGTCAAAAAAAAGTACACATCTTGTAAAATTGAGTATATCTTAATCGATGGTTATTCAGCTTTATTTATCATGCAAATGTTATTTTTATGTAATATATTTTGTTACATAAAAGTCAGAATTAAAAAAAATAAAATAAAATTTGTAATTCATAAATACCATATAAAAGTCATCATATTTAAGTTTATCACATAAAAGTCATTTTTTTAGGGCAAATTACAGAAATCACATACTTTTAAGGCAAAATTACAATTTATCCCTTAAAAGTTTATAATTACAGAAATTCCTCATTTTTATGCATCAGATTAGTATATCAGCGTTTATATTATTGTATCTCGCGCATCAGATTAATGTATCAACACTTATATTATTGTATTTCGCGTATGTATCAACACTTATATAGCTCTGATACATTAATCTGATGCGTAAGATACAATAATATAAGCGTTGATACATTAATCTGATGCGCGAGATACAATAATATAAGCGCTGATACATTAATTTGATGCGCGAAAATGAGGGATTTTGGAGATTTGTAAAACTTATAGGGGATAATGGTAATAAGTAAACTAAAATGTGGAATTTCTGTAATTTTTCCTTTTTTCTATTTATTGTCACATGAAATCATTTTAACATTAACTAGAAAATAAATTTTACCTAAATTTTTAAATTTACGACCAATGGTTAAAGTCAATTTTCAAACTTCGAAAATCTGAATTTTAAGTCAAAGTGAAAAATTAACTACAATACATAACCAATCATATTTTTATTTTAAAAGACCCCCCACCCCCACCCCCAAAAAAAGAAAAAAAAAAGAAAGACACGCACACCCAAACAGGTCCATGGTGCAACAATTTGCAAGAAGACGCAATAAAATTTGCCAGGAGGACCTAGTATAGTGATAGTGATACAACAAATAAATACAATATATAATTTAAGAGCATAATTGATGTGTAGGGGCTCATGAAATTAATTCTACTTTGTAGCTTATAGCTAAATCTATTTATATACGAGTCATACTATGTCATATTGTGGAGTTATTTTATATACACACATCTATCACTCTCAATCGATATCTTTGAAAGAACTTTTGGAGAATAAAAGTCTAAAAAAATTAATTGAATACTACATCATTTACTTTGACCTTATGGTAAATGTATCAATCAACACTTGTGTATGCTGTCACTGTTAGAGTCGATGTGGATATAAAGTTAATCTTTTGGTTTAGTTAGGTTTATTTGTCTTTTACTTGAATTGTATATGCATATAACAAATAAAAGAATTAAAAACTCAAATCATGACATGGATTGTGAAACGTTACATCATGTATTTCATTTTACGTACCTATTATATTCTTATTAAGTATTTTAAATACATTTTTGTGAGGACTTTTTAGAAAACGTCCAAAAAAAGTCATTAGAATATATATAGGAAAAGGGTCATGTTTGTTCATCAACCTTCTTCTTTCACTGTTAAGACTTCCAAGTTCCAGCATTTCTAGGTGACATCTGGTTGGAGTAAGACCATCTCCAACTCACCTCTATTTTACTCTTCATACTCTATATTTGGAGATTAAAATAGAGAATAGGCACTCCAACCCACCTACCTCCAAATCACCCTCTATTCTTCAAATTTAGAGAGTTGAATAGTAGTTCTCCAAATTTGGAGAACTACTATTCACACTCTCTATTTCACTTTTTCATTATTTTATAATTATTTCTATTACTTTCTAATTAACATATTATTTTACATATAGTTCTATTAATTAAATATCTAATATTCATAATTCTTTTTTAAATGTAATATAATATTTTTAAATATATACTATTTTAATTTCAAATTAATAGTATTTTAATTTTTTTTCTAATTTTCGTGAATAATAAATTTTTATTTTATTATTAATTTTCATTATAAAGAATACGCAAAATTAAAATGGCAAGATGAAAAAATTTAATTTATAAATACAATACATGATATGATAATTTAAATACAAGATAACAATACAATACATAACATAATAATTTAAATACAAGATAACAATACAATATAATACATAACATAATAATTTAAATACAAGATAAAGTACAATACATAACATAATAATTAATTGATCACAACAATAATTTAGAAATCCGGTAGGTCGTTTCTAGATTTAGCACTATTCGGAAAAAAATTAGGATATGATTCCGAGAATTGTTGCGATTGTGGTTGTGATGGTATACGATATGGGTTATTATTTAGCTGATGGTATATATCCTAAATGGTCTACAATTGTTCAAACTAATCGTGATCCTCATTCCCAACAAAAGAAATATTTCGCGATGAAACAGGAATCGTGCCGAAAAGATGTTGAACATGCATTCAAAGTTTTGCAATTATTGCAAGACTGTCACATTTTTGGAGAAAGGAAGTGCTACATGATACAATGACTACATGTATTATACTGCACAACATGATAATTGAGGATAAACGTGGTCTCAATGCACCAATTCAAGATGCCGTAGAGGCTCCAACTCCAAGTATAGAAATGGTGATAGATGAAAATCTCCGGTTTGAACAATTTTTAGCTAGACATAAAAAAAATTAAGGACAAAAATGCTCATTTTGAACTCCGTAATGCATTAATAGAGCATTTATGCGAGCAACATAATAATTTTGAAAATTGAGTGTTTATGTAATTGTATGTCACTTTTATTTGAATATGTTCCCTAATTTATGTATTATATTATATTTTCTTGCAATTTATGTTCTTTAAAAATTTAGAATAAAAAAATAATGTTATATCACATTAAAAATTATATAAAGTAATTATTTGGGAAAAAAGAAATAAAGGATTTATATTATGAAATAAGAAAATAAGAATGAAATAGAAGTAATAATATAATATTGAGAAGAGAGAAAACGATTCCTTTTTAGAGAGTAAAATAGAGAATTGAGTTGGAGTTGGTTGTCTGAAAAAAATAGAAAACTCTATATTTGAAGAGTAAAATAGAGGATTGGGTTGGAGATGCCCTAAAACATAAAATAATCTTCACATAAATGAAAGATTATTTTATATACTAATATTTTGTCTGAATTTACTTTATCACATAAAACCAGTATTTTAGAATGAATACATTATCATCCATACATATCTAGAAATCGGACATTGCTCAAGCATACGGCCTATGGGAAGCCGAGACTAATTTTTAATTAATTCTAGGAAAGAAAATCACAATTGAATATCACTTAACAAAAACGGTAATTGAAAAAATAACTTTTTTAATTTGATAATCAAGGACCGGTTGAGATTATTAAAATTAGAATAACAAATGCATCCCTCGTGATTTGTACGCTATTACAGAGTGAAGTTATTCTCGCCAAAAAAATAAAGGGTACAACGATAGCAAATTATTATGGAATTAAAAGAAAAATGTCAACAACTTTGGGTAATGGTGAAAGAAAGAAGAAAGTTTGGTAAATGGTACATTCTTATCCAATTGGATCTTTTGACAGAGATTTGATGACACACTGCTTTAATATTATACAATATCTACAAACTTGTCTACAATATCTACAAACTTGTCCAAAGTAAACGACATTTTTAATCATCAACAACAAGGCATTATTTGTTTTTTTCTAAATTTATTACTCATATTTGAGTTTTTTTTTTACGTAGCTAAAAAACTATTAGTATTATTTTTATTAATTAAAGGAAGACTCTTGTTAAATTGAAGTTAAAAGCACTCTTTAATATATAGGGGAGGAAGTAAAGTAAAGGTTGTTGAAATTGGTGTGATCCAGTAAACATGAAATGATCTCGTGTACAATAAAATGAATGAAAATAATGAAAAATTAAGTTGACATTTCAATAAAGGCAAAAAATATTAAGTACTATAATATAATTTCCTTTCCTATCTAAGTAGAGCAGCTAGGACACAAACTGGCCAACCACCTTTAATTAAGATTTTGTACGTGCATTAAAAAGATTACTTGATTTCTCTCCCTTTTAAATTTTAATTTTTAATGTCATGTAACGTAATATCAAATAATATTTTAGTATATTCTAAAATATTTTTTATTTTATTAAATTTCACGTCAAATCAAATTGAGACGATGAGAGTATTGGAACGAAAATAAATGAGGTACGATAGAAATCGTAAAGTTAGAAATCTGATATGTGATTTAGTTGTTAATGGGGCGGTCAATTAGTGAATAGTTCAAAATTGGCAACCATTGCAAAGTGTGGTTCTGCCCATTGTTGTGAAGAAGAGGCGAGGCCACCTCTGACACAGCCCCACAGTTCAGTGACTTTCTGGGTTGCTGCTGCTGCCATTGTTAAACAATATTTCAAGCTCAGAAATCCCTAAACTAATCAAGAAAACAAAAAAGAAAAGCGGTTGATTCTAGACCTTTTTCCACGACATTCTAGGAACCTTACTAGGTTTGGAGACCAACTTGATTCTTGACCTTTTCTTCACTGACGGCTACAACCCCAAACCCAACATTTTTATATATACTCCAAACTTTTTCATTCTTGGTAAAAACAGAGAAAACCCCCACTTTTCCTTTTTTTTTTTTTATCTTAAAGAAAAACCAAACAGTTTTGATAAAGATGAAATTTGGGAAAGAATTTACATCCCAAATGGTACCTGAATGGCAAGAAGCCTATATGGATTATAATTATCTAAAAGGTGTGTTGAAAGACATATCTTGTTTCAAGAAGAAAAATGCACCATTACCTGAAGTTGCAGCCACACCAAACGGCTCATTAAAGAGAAGGATATCTATGTACAGAGCTTTTAGTGGTTTACAAAATAGATTCAGTTTCAAAGGTTCACCTGATAGAACTGACAATGAAGATGAAGAAGTTATTTTAGTAAGTTCACTGCAACAAGAAGGGTCACAAGGACACCATCAAACTATGTTTCTTATGTCATCTGAACAAGGTGGAGAATATGAGATGGTTTTTTTTAGAAGACTTGATGATGAATTCAACAAGGTGATAGCTTTTTACAAGAAGAAGGTAGAGGAAGTGAAGGATGAAGCTGATGTGTTGAGTAAACAAATGGATGCACTTATTGCTCTAAGAATTATGGTTGATAAACCTTCAATTGGTATGCCTAGTGACCAAGTGATGATGGATGATGATAGTACTTTGTCTCCAGGATCAGTAGTTCCTACTCATATAAGAAGTCCAGGTTAGTCCAATTTCTCAAATACTGATTCCATTATGTAATTAGTTTGGATTTGTGTTTAACCTCAATACAGGTGGGTCACATATGGAGGCAATTGAAGAAGTTGAGATGACTGGTGAAGAAATACTGGAAGAGGAATCAACATCAGGGAATAGAGATAAAGAAAAGAGGAATCTCATGCGTTTTAGGCCTGCTCCAATAGAGATTTTGGACAATGTAAAAATCAATATTGATCCTGCAACACCTATCTCGACTTTCAAAAATGTGATCAGGACTTCAAAAGCAAACTCAAAATTCAGCAAAGATGAGCTCAAAAAAGCTGAAGAACAAATGAAAACGGCTTTTGTTGAGTTCTATAAAAAGCTTAGACTTCTGAAAAGCTATCGGTAATGGTGCAATTTTTTTCTCCCACTTGTAGTTGTTTTGATGTTCGATTTAACTAACATTTTGCTACTTATTGTATTAGTTTATTAAATGTGTTGGCGTTCTCCAAGATCATGAAGAAGTATGATAAGGTACTACACTGAAGTTATCGATAACTATTTGGCAATAGAAAGTAGGAATTTTTAGTTTTGCCTTTTAACACTGCAATTTACTGATACAGACTACTTCAAGGAAAGCTTCTAAATCATACTCAGATATGCTTGATAAATCTGATCTTGGTAACTCAGATGAGGTATATTTCCTTCGATTATTCCACTTGCAACTATAATTTGAAGTTTGAACTTCTCATCAATCTTTGCTTTTCCTTAGGTTAACAAGCTCATAGAAAGAGTGGAGGTCACATTCATAAAACATTTTGTCAATGGCAATCGAAGGAAAGGAATGAAACATTTAAGACCACAAGCTAAAAGAGAAACACACCGAGTAACATTTTTCATGGGTAAGCATACATCTTTATTAGCATCAACACTCTCTTTCTATGTGATCAAAGGCCGAGGACAGATTCTGCTGGTTCAACTGAAGCTATTGCATTCAGTTTGAACTAAGTAATGCAAAATTAAATTTTAAATGAATCATCTTCATCCAGGATAAGTGCTTAACAAAAGTTTGTATACTGCATCATAACCATATGTTCGTTTTAGTAATTGATATACTTTTCACCTACAGGTTTGTTCTCTGGCTGCTCAATAGCATTAGTGGCAGCTATTGTTGTAGCGGTACGTGCACAGCACCTTCTAGAGCATAAGGATCGTGATAAGTATATGAATAACATATTTCCACTCTATAGGTGAACTAAACATCTGTCTTTTACAAATTCATATTGATTCCTTCCTAATGTTTGTCTACAAGAGAAACTATGTTTTAAGCAATACATATGAGTAATGAAGCTCTAACATTGCAGCCTATTTGGATACATTGTCCTCCATATGCTCATGTATGGGGCAAATGTATACTACTGGAAGCGTTTTCGGGTCAATTATCCCTTCATATTTGGCTTCAAGCAGGGAACAGAGTTAGGTTACAAACAAGTTTTCCTCCTTGCTTCTGGTCTTTCAGTTCTTGCATTGGCTGCTTCACTCTTCCACCTGGATATGGATATGGACCCTAAAACAGGAAGCTATGAGACAGTGAAAGAGCTGATCCCACTTGTGTTGCTGTTTGTAAGTTTAGAAACATTAGTTTTCCTTCTACTATCATTCTACAACTGATCTATACAAAAAATTGAACCCCTTAATGATCTTAAATCTTCCTCTTTTTTCAGGTTATTCTTCTAATAACTTTTTGTCCTCTGAACATTTTATATCGTTCAAGTCGTTTCTTCTTTCTAAGAACTGCCTGGCACTGCCTATGTGCTCCCCTCTATAAGGTACCAGCAGTTTGTTTAAGAGATATACAGATTCACATACTTTAGTATCACAGGACTAACTAGTTGCACATCAATTTACAGGTTACTCTACCAGATTTCATCTTGGCAGATCAACTTACCAGCCAGGTTTGACACTCAGCCTTTTTCTATATGGATAACATCTACATTATACCAAAATGTTGATGATTCAGTCAGTATAATGTGCAAATTGTCCTGTGCTTATCGCAAAAAACCACACTGTGCTCTTTATTTCAGGTTCAAGCAATTAGGAGTTTGCAATTCTATGTCTGCTACTATGTATGGGGCAACTTCAAAACAAGATCAAACACATGTCAAGATAGCAAAGTTTATAAGATCTTATACATAGTTGTTGCAATTATTCCCTTTTGGTCTCGGTTTATTCAGGTTTGAGAATTTTTACACCGCAAATCATCACTCCCATTTCCCACTATAGATATCTTGACAATTATGTAATATGGTGCTTCGTATGATTTCATGCTATATACAGTGTCTTCGTCGCTTATTTGAAGAAAAAGATTCGATGCAAGGGCTTAATAGCCTCAAATATTTCTCAACTATTGTTGCTCTTGTAACGAGGACACTATATGATCAGAAGAGAGAAACCTTTTGGAAAGTAATGGCAGCATCAACTTCAGGAATTACTACAATTGCAAACACTTATTGGGACCTTGTCATTGATTGGGGTCTGTTGCAAAGGAATTCCAAAAACCCCTGGTTGAGAGACAAGCTACTTGTGCCACACAAGATTGTCTACTTTGTTGCTATTGTAAGTGCGGACACAGGATTCAAAAATCAACTATTAAAAATACTTGCAGTGGGATTAAGTTTTTGATGATTTTGAGTCTAAACGCAGGTTCTTGACATTATTCTGAGACTAGTATGGATGCAGTTGGTTCTAGAGTTTGAAGAACTACCTCATCTGCACAAGAAAGCTTTTGTTGCAATTGTTGCCTGTTTGGAAATCCTTCGCCGAGGCTTGTGGAACTTTTTCAGGTCAGATGCATTACCTATTCAGTTTAAATTCTATACTCCGACTATTTAAAGAACTTTACATACATACATTGATATATTTAACATATGTTCAGATACACCGATATTGTTAAGAATCTTTCCATTGTCAGGATTAAGTTGGTACTGCTTTTCTCTAACAGTAGTAGTTTTTCTGCTGTTCAGGTTGGAAAATGAGCACTTAAACAACGTTGGGAAATATCGTGCCTCCAAGTCGGTACCCCTGCCTTTCAACTACGACGAAGACAAGAGTATGTAAAAGGAAAATCACCAGAGTAGTCGAGACTCAAAAATGATTTTCTTTTTCCTTGGTTCTTATTGTTTTGTTCATGAAATTAGACAGTGAAGGTATAGGATGAAAAGAAAGCTGATTGATGTGTATGGAATTATTTTCATGAAATAGTGCTTAGGAAAATGATTGATGTATGAAATACAGCTAATATATCCAGCTTTCTTCATCAAAAGACTCCCAAAATATTTAACAAAGCAATCAATGCTTGAGGTCCTATAGCTTTCCAAAGTTTCATATGAAAATGACTGGTAACTTGTTGAAGGCCATTCTCTAATTCTTACCAAGGATAAACGTCCGATCGACATAAGTGGACATCATAGAAGAACGAATGAAAATCATATAGATGAGGCATAATACATAAGCAAACACGCAACTTTTGCCTCAGTTGAAAGTAAGTGCCTAAACACCTCAATTGACAACCAAACACTCCAATTTGAGGCGTCTAGATGTGCACTCTCAAAGTTGGAGAGTTTATCTGACAAATAAGACGGACAACATAATACCCCTTTTCTATATGAAAAATCTGTTGATCAAAATAGTCAGATTGACAAAAAACTGGACACATAATAAACACACCATTAATAGAAATGGTAGCATCTATAACTAGAGTGTTCAAGTTTTGATAAGACTAACTCAAATGTTATACATCTTCCGCAGAATGTACATCTTAAAAGTTTTTGCCCTCTAAAAGTTTCAAACAAATGAGAAGTAATCCAAGAATTACTAAAGTCCAGTTGGTGCTAAAAGTTGTCGACAGAGAACAATTTATTCCAGAACAGTGGTATACAATGAAGAAGCTAACCATTTTATCTCCCTTAGTCAACAACAAACCACTATGCAAAGACCAACGAAGCAAACTAGAAAGGTGAACTCTATTCCAGTGGATGGGAATCCTCTTGATCTGTCTCTTTATCACTCTGAGAGGCAACCGACTGGTCTGAGTCAGAGTTTTCTGCAGTTATAGCGCCTGTGCTATCATTATCTTGGTTACCAAAGATATACGAAAATGATAGTGGATTATACGTGGAGCTTGCCTTCTTCAGTCCCTGAATAGCTTTGATTGCCGCAAGTGTACTTCGATATATATCCACATTTTCTTCCCCAAGTGGCAATGCTGGAGAAACATTTGTAGCATAAGAAGTAGTTCCTCTCTTCGGCTCTTCTGCAGTAGCATCTGATTCTACAACTTCTGCTTCCAAAGGAAATAGGAGCTCGAGATTTTCCTCACACTCACAGACTAATCTATTTAGAGGCTCAGTTGTAAAGAAGGGCTGATCAAGAGCAAGTTGTGTGAAAGGAAGACGCAACAATCTCCCAGTTCGTTTATCAAACTTCTTCAAAATCTTAACAAGACCTAAGGGAATAAAACAATTTGTTATAGAAAGTTGATGTTGCACAAAATTTAAGCAAGACTCTACTTGAAGTTGTTATTCAGCTAAAACAAGAGCAATACGACACTTGAAACACAAATGCTTGAGCAATTGTAACTGGCTAACTGATATCACAATATATGCTTAAAATAGAGTGTAAATGCTGTGGTACCTGCAAAATTTAGAGAGCTGTAATTTTTAAGAAGAACCATCTCCCCGTGTATAGCAACAAAGTCTTTACGTATACCCATCACTTCATCACTAAATTCACTGTCTTTTGTGAGAACTCCGTCTTTGCCACTCTTCTCCTTCACTCTTTCAATCCGTTCCTTCAATTCCTGGTATAGAAATAGATGAGATAGGATTAATTCACATACCAAAGACAATTACAATTGATACCCACATATTTGAATATTTATTTATATTTCCACGTCTAATTTTTACTTGCTTACTCTAGGGCATATTTTCTTGAACCCGTCCTTCCCAATCCTACCTCTCCAAGACTAAGAAAAAGAGAAAGAGAATTAAAAATTTCCACTTTCAGGCCCCTTCTGGAACTCCATCAGAGAAATCGGTCCAACTCCAAATGAAAAAAAGCTCCCTTGATAAATTCAAGGGAAAATGGACAAGTACCCCCCTAGACTATGACCGAAATCCCAGAGACACACCTTAACTAAACTAAGGTCCTATTACCCCCCAAACCCATTTTTTTTTGTAATTTTGTGCACCTTTTTGGCTTACGTGGCATCCAAATATCTCCCACGCGCCTCAATTGCGTGGAGTTACGGAGTGTGCCACGTAAGACAAAAGGTGTACAAAATTACAAAAAAAACAAGTTCGGGGGTAATAGGACCTTAAGTTAGTAAAGGTGTGTCTCTGGGATTTCGGTCATAGTCTAGGGGGTACTTGTGCCTTATCCCTAAATTCAAACCAAAATATTTTTCCTTATTCCCCATCTACCAACACAATTTTTTTTTTAAATGGACGCCACAAGGGAATGTCATCCTCCACGGCATAACAACAAATTCAAAAAAGAATGAACTTCTAAATATCGTATATTGCATAACTCATTTCACCACCATACAATCCTAATACAAGACTAAGATAGCTGTCAATCTTCCACCCAAGGCATGAAACAGATAAAAGTAAAGTTCAACTCCCTCCCTTCCAAATTTCATCGAATTCTGATTAGTACAAATAAAATAGGGGGGAAATGCTCCTTATGATATCCCACATGCCGTTGTCAAGACCAAATCTCAGCCTATGCATGATTCAGATAAAGTGTTCATCATTCATTAAAATTTGACAACTTATACAAAGGTAGCATTATGGAGACTAAGAGACCCAGCTTAATCAAATTAAGAGGGAAAAGTAAGAAATTGACAGTCATTAGCTATAGGAGCCTGCAAACGAGAAAAGTGATAAAATAACTAATAACTCGTTCCCAAACAAGTTGGGGTCGACTATATAAATCCTCTAACAATGATTCTCCTTCTCCATTGGAATTCATATCAAGTCAACCTTAGCAGAATAAAAAAAAAAAAAATAAAGAGTATTAAATGTTCTCTATAACTTCAACTAGTAAAATATTCATTCCAATTAATTGATGCTCATGCAAATGATAAAAGACAGGCTATAAGTAGAAATAATCTCGCAAATAGCACATATTTTTCACCTTGAGTGCTTTTTATCTCCACGAAGAATGCTTCGATTTAAATTTTAAATGCTAATCTGTCACCCTAGAATAGTTCTATACAAAGCATAAAAGTTGATAGATGCAGCCTTTTCCCATAATTAAATAAAGTATTTACCTTATCAAAAAAGTTGATAGTTGCAGTTTTTAACTCAACCATTTTTTGCTCAACTTTAATGTATGGAAGCAAACTTGTGCATTTAATTTGCCAGTACAAAGTATCCAAGGATCAACTAACTAGTAGTAGTGAATCAAAAAAAATAATCTGCTAGACTACCACTAGCATCAACTGTTAGACTCATTGCTAACTCCTACTATGTGTAGTTTAAACAAATAGAGTATAACTTAAGCCATCAGACCATTGATCCGCCCAGCTATTAATTAAGAATGATGATTTTTAGGGTTGCTAGTATGTTCATGTGTTAATTGTCTTAAGTATATTGAACTTCACCACAATGAAAGCAAGGGTTTTAAATTTCATATCTTGTACTTGTGCACTAGCTACAACCAAAGAAGCAAACTGTACAATATAGACAGTTTAGGTGTGCACTAGCTACAACCATTGTGACTGAAGTCATATGCAAGGTCAACTCTATATTCAATATTTAGGTGTCTATCTTACTTAATAAACTGGTTGTGCCCACAGGAGATGCATGCTTATTAACAGACAAAACTTGCAGTTGAAAATAGCACAATGAACCGGCAGTTGTGGGACAAGAGAATAAACCGTCAAACCCTTGTCAAACTGGGCAGTAATCATACAACAACGATGAAACTAACTGGCAGCACCATCAAATTTGGAGGAACTTTTCTTAGGCAATCTACGTTTAGGGATGCCCTGTTGTACCTATATGCAACACATGATGATGACATGGAAGTTCCTCCTTCCAAGTCCTTTTTCTATTTCTTTTTCTGGGAGGGGGATGAGGGAACCATATGAGTGGCTTCATCAAACAAGTCAGTGATGCACTGGTTCACTCTTACAATTTTCTGTCTTTGGTGCTGAAAAATACTTAACATTTGGGACAACAGTCATTTTCTGAAGAATCTGATCATGCAAGTTCGCAATTCCCGACTTCTAGTGGTAATTGATACTAAACCCATGTCAATGAAGTGACCTAGTTTTTTTCTCCTTCGACCAAAATAATGTTTATATTTCCTAAGTGAAAGTTTTGTCTACCGGAGTCAAATTAATATAATTAATTACTACGTTATACTAATTCAAACTTAATGCACATCTCACCTTTTTTTTTGTCAGGTAAGGTGGAATTTCATTAAAGTTGCATCTGTAGATGCTGAAGGCAACCTTAATGTGCATCTTACTGCTAATCCTTCCATATTATCAAATGGCAGGCAAATGTTCTAAACCCGATTTGAGATTTTTTGATCGATGAATTGACTGGCTGTTTGTACGCTATTTAACTACATAAATCAAGGTGGGTTATTCTGTTGATTAAGCACCTAAGAGTTGGCCAAGTAATCAAAGAAGTGGATGAACACCTTGGAGAGACTAGAGTTTAAATCCCAGTTAAAAAAAACTAGGTGATTTTTCCCATTTGTGATCTGCAAAAGCATTGATGGTTAGAGTTAGCTATACCTATATTGGTGGGAGGTAGTAGGAACTCGGTAGAATCAAGGTGGTCATAAATCGGCTCGGGACCACCGTTATAAGATTGAAAATAACGTAGTTCGTGTTCATTATGACAGGAGTATTATAATTTAAGATATGTAGGGTCATTTTCTTAAAATAGTTTAACAAGTTGGAAAGACACTAAGGTGGAATATACCATCAATATACTCTTATGCTTCAGCTTAACTAAGAATATTCTCCAGGTAGCTCCTGTGATACCTTCTCCTTAACCACTTATTTATTTGTTTTTGCATATATCTGTCTCCTCTCAGCTTGCTGCAGCTATTAAGTTCTTGTCAACCCTCTCAAATTCCTCATAATCTCATTTACATTTACTTCCCTCCTTTTGTACTTCAACTACCGTCATCAATTTCCACAATTGCAATTGCCCTGCTTTTATACTTTCACAAAATTCCAGCCAAATGCTGCATTCAAACTATTATATGTAGCACCAGATGAAACCTTAAAAATCTCTTCATCGAGTGATTTCTTCCATCTGCCAAGTCTTGGTGGATAGAGTTATCCCGTACTTATGTTGTTAGAATATAGCAAATACCGTGAAATTAGTCGTGATGGCACAAGTTGGACCACCACATTTGTCAAGAATATAAAGTCTCTCCATTCTACTCATCATACTCTAGAACAACATTGCAACAAGCAGTACAAGTAAACCCCTGCATCACAACTTTCATGATCCGCCAAAAGTTTAAATTAATAAACAATTAATGGAAATTACATTAAAAGTTGAAATAATCAGCAGTACAGATCACAGATAATCCTTGTGCAATGTACAAGATTAATGTGGTAAAAAATATGCATCAATCAAGAATTCAGATAAAATTCCAAGAAATTGGGTGTAGCAGAGTCATATGGCCGGCCCCAATACCAGACCTCTAGAGTTCTAGTGATAATTGATACTAAACCTGTGTCAATGAAGTGACCTAAATTTTTTTTCTCCTTTGACTAAAATAATGGTTTATGTTTTTGTAAGTGAAAGTTGTCTACAGAACTCAAATTAATATAAATTATTACTACATTATAATACTTCAAACTTAATGTGCATCTCCCCTTTTTTTTAAAATCAGATAAGGTGGAATTTCATTAGAATTTCATCTGTAGATGCTGAAGGCAAACTTAATGTGCATCTTACTGCTAATCCTTCCATATTATCAAATAAATAGAAGGCAAATATTTTAACCACTCTTTGACCAAAATCAACATAACAGTTTGTTCAAACATGTTATATTAAGTATTACAATAAAAAGGACCTGAATAGAGTAGAATGGTATAAGAGGATTCATACACCTGATCTGAGATAAAGAAATAGTTGTTTGATTGATGGATAGATAGATTGGCTGTTTGTATGCTATTTAACTACATAAATCAAGGTACGATGTTTTGTTGATTAAGCACCTAAGAGTTGGCCAAGTAATCAAAGAAGTGGGTGAACACCTTGGAGACTAGAGTTTAAATCCCAATAAAAAAAACTAGGTGATTTTTCCCATTTGTGATCTGCAAAAGCATTGGCAGTTAAGAGTTACCTATACCTATATTGATGGGAGGTAGCAGGAACTCGGTAAAATCAAAGTGGCCATAAATCGGCTCGGGACCACCGTTATAAGATTAAAAATAACGAAGGTCGTATTGATTATGACAGAAGTATCATAATTTAAGATATGTAGGGTCATTTCTTAAAATAGTTCAATATGTTGGGAAGGCACTAAGGTGGAATATACCATCAATATACTCTTATGCTTCAGCTTAACTAAGAATATTCTCCAGGTAGCTCCTATGATACCTTCTCCCTGACCACTTATTTATTTGTTTTTGCATTTATATGTTTTCCTCTCAGCTTGCTGCAGCTATTAAGATCGTGTCACCCCTCTCAAATTCCTCATAAACTCATTTACATATACTTCCCTCCTTTTGTACTTCAAATACCGTCATTGATTTCCATAATTGCAATTGCCCAGCTTTATACTTTCACAAAATTCCAGCCAAATGCTACATTTAAACTTTTATGTGTAGCACCAGATGAAACCTTAAAAATCTCTTCATCGAGTGATTTCTTCCATCTACCAAGTCTTGGTGGATAGAGTTATCCACCAATTATGTTGTTGGAATATAGTAGATACCGTGAAATTAGTCGTGATGGCACAAGTTGGACCACCACATTTGTCAAGAATATAAAGTCTCTCCATTCAATTCATCATACTCTACAACACCAGTCTAACAAGCAGTACAAGTAAACCCCTGCTTCACAACTTTCCTTTTTTGAAACTGGTAACTTTGTAAATGCTTCACAACTTTCATGATCCGTCAAAAGTTTAAATTAATAAACAATTTGTGGAAATTCAATTGTAAGTTGGAATAATCAGCAGTACAGATCACATCACAGATAATACTTGTGGAATATACAAGATTAATGTGATAAAAAAGAATATGCATCAATCAAGAATTCAGATAAAATTCCAAGAAATTGGGCGTATAGCCGGCCGCAATTAGTTTTGATTGATTGACCTACGTATAGAGTAGCGAAGAAGAAAAGAAACCTGTAATCGAATAATAAATTCCTCCTCTTTATCGACATAGAAATCGTTGAATTTGTCAAGTTCCTCATTGAGAATTCTGACGAACCAGTCCTGCAAGTGCGGCGGAGGATTGTCACCGCCGTCGGTAGGTGGAAGGTTCTTGAGAAGCTTCTTGAGGGGTTTGTAACACAAATACTTGTCCCTCCATTCGGGTAGGGTTTCTTCTAAATGCGTTGTAAACTCTTTCCCGAATTTCATAACAAGAATTAATCAAATCAATTTCACTGATAATTTCCCTTTTGGGTCTCTGGATGTTATCATGTGATAAAGAACAAAATAAAATTTATTTTTTTATTATAAGATCAGGGGATATCAGTAATGGTAAACGCAGAGATTATAATATAATTTTTTATTTTTTATTTCTAAGAATATATATATAGTCCAATGAAGATAACTATGAATGCTACGCATATGCGAGAAGTAGTAGGAAAGTTGCAGGCTTGCGATGGAGTTGGGAATCTTTTGTTTACAGAATAATATTGTGTTTCTCTTATTTGTAAAGGTAACAAAACGCAGAATTGCAAACGCTTTGTAGTCAACTTGGGCATTTCATAATGGCTTTTTATGTGCATCAAAGGAATATAAATGGAGATTCAATTCAAGCATTCTCTTGCCAACTTTAGCTAGTCAGGAGAAATGAATAAGGTGTAAAATTGAATTTAGACCATCAATCAATATAGTTACTTATTGAAATTTTAATGGGGGGAGTGAATTTCATGGTAGGAATTAAATTTAGATAGTCAATCAATTGAATTACTAAGATTTTCAAAGAGGTGGATTTCAAGGCAACAATCTAATTTAGACAATCAACCAACTGAATTATTAAGATTTCAAATGAATGACAAAGATTACTCTATATTTAGTTTGATGCATGTATTAATACATTAGTATATTTATAGTAATTCAAAATATATATGATATATTTTTATCATTTCATAAAATAGAATGAATTAAATTAATGAATAAGTTATTATCTAATTACTATATGTTTTTTTTTCAGATCAAAATAGTTTGAACGGTAACACACAGTCAACTCCTCTACCTTAAAATATTTTTTCCCAATTTCATTTGTCTTTTAATTTAATATTACAAGTGGGGTTTTTTCCTCATTTATTTGAGAAATTAATTAATAGCAAGCTTCCAACAATCAGTTTAATGGTTATCTAGTGTTGCTAAGCCTCGTATTTAAAAGCTAAAAAATCTTTTATATTTTATACTAAATCAATGAATATATAATATGCATTTGAATAAATATAATTATCATTTAATCATGAATAATTAATTTATTTAATCATAGTAACTTGAATTAATTTGGTGTTTCCACCAAAAAAAATAAAATAAAAAATTGGTGTAAATATTCAATACGATTTTTTATTTTTTTTTACTGTCTAACATGTCTTTTCCTCTTGGGCTACTGCATCAAACTCAAAGGTTAGAGCTTAGTTTGTTGGGATATTTACGTGGTAAGCCCAAACACTAAAATAAATACACAAAAATATCCTTTTCGACAATTATTACATTTAAAGAAATAATTTTTCAAAATCCTCACAAATTTTTGTATACCTTCGAGGTAAATAATTCAATTTTGTATAACTATGTGTCGGATATGAAAGTAAGGATTGATATAGAAGTTATCTACAAGAAAAGAAGTTTCAAGTATTTTAGATCAATAATTTGATTAAATTGAGAGATTAACAATGATGCCACATTCGATTTATTGTGTAATGAGAGTGTGTCATCAAGACATAAAGCTAAGTTTTATAAATTGGTTGATAGGCCAACTATATTGTATGCTGCATAGTGTTGGTTAATCAAGAACTCACACATTAAAAATTGATGAAAATAAAGAAATAAAAGATGTTGAGATAGATGTGTAGATATACTATTCGAGATGGAATTAGAAACGAAGATATTTGAGATAAAATGGGAATGACCTTCATGGTAGATAAGATGATAGAAGTGGGACTAAGTTAGTTCAATCATATGAAGAGGAAATATACAAATGCTCTAGAGAGACGTGAGAGGTTAATTATGGATAGTATGAGAAGAGGTACAAGTAGGAGAAAAAAAAGTACTAGAGAAAGGTGATTAAATAGAACATGACACATCTCCAGCATACGAAAGACATGGCCTTAAATAGACTTATTCCCAAATACTAGAAAAAAACTAGTATTTGGGTCAAGTTCTAATATTTGAAAATTTTTAAAAAATTAAAAAATACCCAAAACTTTTATATTTTATAAAAAAAAAAAATACTCATTAATTATTAATTTCAACTAATATTTGTTACTACCTTCTCCGTAAAAGTTTGAGTTCTAATTTGAGTGATAAAATTGAGAAAAAAGAACAATTTGTGTTTAATGAGTTATAATTATAACTGAATCAGTGACAAGTTTGAGTATACGATTAATGTATTGTCTTACCTATATTGTTGATTGTTATCAAATATATTATAAGGTTATTTTTTTAACGAAACATATTTATTATAAAATGATAATATAAATTTATGGGTATATTTAATAATTTTTAGAACTTACGTGTATAAATTATATTTTTGAAATAGTCAAATATTTTAAAAAAAATTTGAGGCTAAACACATAGTGAAACTTCATCAAAAACTTCACCCAAATATAATTTGCCAAAAATATTTGAAAACTAGGGGTCAAACGCTAGCTAAAGATAATGACACATATCATATTGATGGTGTGAGATGAATAAAATAAAGGCCCCTATTTGGTATGTATGAGAGCGTGTCATCAAGACATAAAACTAAGTTTTATAAATTGGTTGTCAGAACAATTATATTGTAAGGGCATAGTGTTGGTTGCTCAAGAGCTCACATATTCAATTTTTTTTTGATAAAAATAGTGAAAATGAGGATGTCAAGGGGATGTATGAGTATACCACTAGAGATAGAATTAGGAACGAAGATATTTGAGATAAAGTGGAAATGACCTTCACAGTGGACAAAATGACAAAGACGGGATTGAGCTAGTTCAAACATATAAAGAGGTAATGCACAAATACTTTAGGGAGACGTGAGAGGTTAACTATGGATAGTATGAGAAGAGGTATAGAAATAGGCGAAAAGTAAAAAATTGATTAGATAGAACATGACATACTTGTAATATACGGAAGACATGACCTTAAATAGGTTTCTTCAGTGTTGTATTTCCTTACAATACTTGATATTGATATGATTTACTTGAGTCGAGGATCAATACAAAATTGTCTTTCTACTTTCACAATAGTATGATAAGCCTGAATACACATTACTCTTCCAGACCCCACTTATCGAATTAAAGTAGTATATGATAATTCCCGTTCTTATTATTTAGTTGGAACTTGGGTGGGTCCGACTGGAAAAAATTGGTAAACATCACGTGGATTGACCCGTTCATCCCAACCAAGAGAAGGGTCAAAATTAACAAGTGCAAGCACTGAAGAAAAATAGAAGCACATATTTTCTCCTCCATAGCAGCGAGAGACTTGCAGCTTTCATACTATGTCGACTTCTCAAGTGAGTTTTTTTCAGCTGAATTTGGTTATCTGGTTGTTTCATACTATTTTTGTGTAAAATTTGGTGTTATGGATCGAAGATTTATAACTGTTTGAACTCAGGATGCTTCTATCACTATCACTAGACTCTTTACTATGGATGTTACGTTCTCTGTGATAAATTCTAAAACTACTGATAAAATCATGAATACAAATTTATTGTTAGTAGAGTTACTTCCACTTGTTTGACTGATTGAGTTATTCCTAAAGGTTTTATGTGCGCCTCTTTCTCCTGTAGGCAATTAAAAGCAAAAACGTTGGGTACACTCATTTTGTATCACTTCCATTGACCTTACCGGATGAAATGGTCACCAAGCTCAACAACTTTAAGAATTCAGCTCTTCAAACTAATAAAGTTAATTCAGATGAAAATTCTTATTTCTGCATTTTCTTCTTATGTTCAATTTAGCCCGGGGGCTCATTGCTTTCTTCATTATGTCATAATTTCTGACAAAATTGACAAATGTTTTTCGATTCAACAGGTTTGGGAATTGACAAGTCCATTTTTATTAAGCCAAATACATTACACTTGACTGTGCAAATGCTGAAGCTTTGGAATACTGATCGAATTGAAGCTGCTGCTGACGTTTTGCGGGTAAAAGTTTATACTTAGATGGCCATTTTATTCCTTTTGTAATATATTTTTCGTTCTCTAACTTTTCGTAATATTTAAATTGCTTTTCATTGTCCTTCCAGAGGGTCTCACCAAAAGTAATGGATGCTTTGGAGCGACGACCTGTGTATATAAGACTGAAGGGATTGGTAAGTCTTTATCCAAGTTATGCAATTATAGGCTTCTGTAAATTTTCAACTCTGAAACAAACAAAGGGAATTATGTATTAGAGCCTTCAACCATGTCATTAGTAGCAATGTTGACAAACTTGGAATTACACAATGCAATTGAACAAAATGATTTAGTACTGCAAAAAGAATCTAAATAGTGATTTTATTTGCCTTTTCATGTGACTCCAATCTCTTTTTGTGAATGCTTCTTCGATTGGTTGTTCCCTGTGTGTATTAGGAAGAGAGACTGCTATCATGTAGATGTTTCGAGGTTGTTGCTTATAATGAGATTTGACAAAGGCATAACTTTTCTTGGCTGGAACTCAGATTTGTTCTGATTCTGCAGGAATGCATGCCAGATAGAGGTACTCCACCAAAAGCTTATGTTGTACATGCTCCTCTGGAAGTAATTGGTGGTATAGACAGACTTAAACGTGCTTGTCGTATCCACAATATCTGGCATGTTCTTCCCTTACTCTTGCCACTATTTTAATTTCTCTGCTATTTTAAAGGAATTTAGTACCTGTTTAAGTGTATTTGTTATACCTTAGCTTTTCTAGGGGTGATAATAGATGCGTTCATTGAAGCTGGTCTTGTTCTTGAAAAGGATGCAAACCGTGGGTTACTGGTATAGCTCTCAATGTGTTAATTCTTTATTCTGGTTAATTTTGTTGGCAATTTCTTTATTGTTTGTCCATTAAGGCTATCTCTTTGACCATTCAATCTAGTGCTGCTACGTCCTTGCTTTTCATTTACCATGTAAAAGCAACTTATTCATCACAATCAAGGGTCTATAATGCTCCCCCGGGCTTTGGGTCTATGGTACAAAAGCCTGTTATTTAAGTGGAGAAGGGCAAACAGGAGGGCCTGTAACCCACCGAGTTCCCTCGGGGATTTCTTGGCTATAAAATAACTACAGCCAGAAATGGTTCGAGCCTGTTTTGAAAAGGGAAGTAGATTTACTCACTACCAAGAATCAATATGGCTGCAACCATTTTATTTTTGATACCTTTGGAATTTGGCTTTTTCGATTCTCACCTCCTGCCTTCCAACTATATGCATGGACTTATTTCTTCAGTTCCATTTTGCATGCTGTAACTTTCTTGTGGTGTCATTTGTTTTTGTTCTGGTATCAAACATTAAATACTTGAACATTATGCCTCAGCTTATTCAAGTATATATTTTATCGTCTCTGGTGGTTTTTTTTTTTTTCCTCTTACCATGAAACTCTCCTGGTGGAAATTCCTAAATTTGTCTTCTAATACAGTTGCATGCCACACTAATGAATGCGGGAAATAGTAAAAGGTGACGTTTTTTATTCTTTCATTGTGTCTAGTCTATTCTCTGCTTAAAGTCTATTATGTTTCTACCAGTTGCATAACTATCTTTGTTATTAAGGTTGCACTGACTTACTATTTTGTAAATTGTAGCAGTAAAACATCAGGAAAAACTGAGCCCTTTGATGCACGAACAATTTTTGCTCAATATGGCTCAGAAGAGTGGGGAGAGTGTTATATCCGTGAAGCTCATCTTTCACAAAGGTTTGTCTACGATGGCAATGGTTATTTCCATTGTTGTGCTTCCATCCCATTTCCTGAAGAAAAGCAGGGTGCGTTTCCTATGATGAAAAACTTTTTTCAGAAAATGTTTTCTACGGCAAAATAAGTGATTATCTCACATTTTCTGGTGTGTGTCAATTGTAGTTCATATATGCTTATATAATAAATTGTTTGATGGGCCGATGACATTATATACAGTTTCTTAATTAGTTAGTACTTATTTGGACGCTATCTACTGCTTTTCGGATGGTTGTTACTCCCATGTATTCTGTTGTACTAGCTTAAATACAACATAAGTATATTGTCTTGCATGATTAAATTTGTTATGTAACAACTATGCAACAAGTAGTATGATGTTGTTCGATTCAATTGTTATATGTTACTCTTTTCCATCATGTCATTACTAATTATTTCATAGTCCTATTTGTTTCTTTTACTCGTCTTGCTACTGAACTCTTACTCGATATATACTGTATTGGACACCAACCCCTCGGATTTCTAGTTTGTCTATCTTTTTGTTTCTATTTCTTTTTGGAGTAATTTCCCTAGATAGTCACCCATGTTTGAGAAATTATCTAGTAATATCACTTATGTTTGTTATAGGACCACAATATCACCCAACTTTACATATTTTCATCAAAATATACTTGACACAAAAAAATAATTGTTCTCTCTCCTGTTGGGATGCCATGCACTACAATCAAAACAACTTTTAGCGGCAATAAATAAACACATTAATAAAGAGTGTTAAAGCCTTTGCCGGCATTAGTTAAGTGTTATTAGATTCAATGTTGCTAAAGGTTTTAGGGACATATACAAATAGTGTTAATTGCCGCTAAAAATACATATTTAGTGGCAATTGAGCTATTACCGTTAATTAATTGCCGCTAAAGATCATTTTTGATGTAGTGATGTCACATTTTCATTTTTTCTTAAAAAATTTAACTTTTTAAAATAACTCATATGTTATATTCATTAAAAAAAGTCTTAATTATTTACCATTTTTAGTTTTTACTTTAGCATATCAAGAGAGAGACATTTTTTTTCTATTATTACATTTAACATTAATTATTTTTCTAAATTATTTCTTAAATCATTCCTTCTCTTATTTCTTAAAGAATATGCAAAGTGCACACTTTTAATGAGATTTCATGTCATATTATTTTTTTTTAATAATATTTTTTAATTGTTTTAAACTGGAAAATTTAGTTTCTACTTCTTCCGTCCATCTTTACATCTTTACTTGTTCAGTATTAATTTGACATATCTCTTGAGAAATAATAAAGATAATTTTACTATATCAATCTTTTAAAATAATAAATTTTATATTTTAAAAAAGAGCAACTTTCACATATAGCAAACACAACATTCATATTTGTATGTTATGGCAAACTTTGCATAATTGCGCTCCATAGCAAACATAAATATGTATATATCGCTATACATATACAAAAGAAAGCAGTTGTATAATCTGTTTTGATATACATATACAAAAAGATCAATTGTATAAAGTGAGAGAGACGAGTGAGCAAGCGAGATCTGGGAGAGTGGCGAGTGAGATCTGGGGGAGGGGAGAGAGGAGAACGAAAATATATGTATATATACAATTTTCACGCATTTTATACATTTGCGTTTTTGTATAAAGCGAGAGAGCGAGATCTGGGAGAGTGGCGAGCGAGATCTAGGAGAGGGGAGAGAGAGGAACGAAAATAAATGTATATATACAATTTTCTCTCGCTTTATACAAACACAAACGCATTTTATACAATTTGCGGTTTTTGTATAAAGTGAGAGAGCGAGATCTGGGAGAGTGGAGAGAGGGGAACGAAAATATATGTATATATACAATTTTCTCTCCCTTTATACAAACACAAATGCACTTTATACACTTGCGTTTGTATAAAAAATGAGAGAGACGAGGGAGAGAACGAGAGTGGCGAGTGAGATTAACCAGGAGAGAGGTTAAATAACAATAGTTTACTACGGGGTACAATTAAATCAAACTATATTTATAGCATTTAATTTGAATTAATAGTTTGCTATTATATACAATTTTCCCTTTAAAAAATGCATTGGCAAATGACTATAATTAATAACAAGAGTGGATTAGGAATTAAGTGATAAATTATCACTTGATTTTCTAAAGAAAACAAGTAACAAATGAATAATTATTTATAACGTAATGAATAAATAAAAAATGGACGGAGGGAATAGTTGCTAGAAAAAAATCCGTAAAAAGAATTAGTTGATATAATACTCTTGATTTTTTATGAGTACATGAAAATTGTTCTCTAACGTCAAACTTTTTCTTTTTCTTTTGTTCACTTTTACTTGTTTTTAATGTTCACCTTGTGCATTTTATATGAACTTAAAGAATGAATGATTTAAAAAATGATTTAGAATAAATAATTAGTGTTAATCGTAATAACAGAAAATAAATATGAGTTGTTTAAAAATGTTCACTTTGTGTTATGTAATTATTATTTTTACCGAGTATATTATATAGGTTGATTTAAAAAGTTAATCTTTTTAATTAATAGTAAAAGAGGAATAATGTGACATAGGAGAGAGAGAAAAATGTTTTTTTTGTGTCAAGTATATTTTGAGGAAAGTATGCTTAGGTAATATTGTAGTCCTAAAACAAACAAAAGTGATATTATTATGTAATTTCTCAAACATGAATGACTATCTAAGGAAATTACTCTTTCTTTTTGTCATTCTGTACCTCTTTTTTCCCTTTTATGCAACGATACCTTAAAATTTTATTAGGCATAATTTGTGAAAAGAATAGGAAAATGAATGTCTCCAATTATTTTTGTAATTACTTTTATATCTAATACTTGCAACAACTAAGGTTTTTAAAGTAAACTTATTAGTAATGCTATAATATGATACACAGAGAGTAAAGAATACAAATGTTATTGAAAATGATATTATCTATTCAAATTTTGCATCTAGAAATAAAATTCAAGCATTCCATCCACAGAATAATACTCAAGTAACAACCATCCAAATAGTTGTAATGAACTTTCAGATTTATAAATTTTGGTGGAACAATTTAATATTGAATTTAGCTTAATATTATGTCGATTCTAATTGTATGTTATAACAAAATATTATCGGGTTGAGTTACCACTTTGTGCATCATCATTCAAATTTCAAGATGTTAAGAGATACTTGTTTAAATCTATAATTCACTATTTTCTCGACAAGCAATTTGCAAGAATCATTTTGGAATACGTAATTTTGAACTTTTGATCCACTTGTCCCATGGGAGGAACTCTCTGGGCAAAATTTTCTTTACTTTTGATTTTTGAAGGTTTCAAGAGAAATAGTTTTTTTAGCTTTTTATTAAAAAGAACAGATCATTTTAAGTCATTTTTACGAGAGATTTATATTTTATACATAAAAAAATCTGAATTCTATTCTAAATCTGAACTCATTTTTAAGGTGTAAATTTTTTGCTTCTCAGCAATATTGGGCCAAGAGCTGGAAGCCCAATGGTCCTAAATCCCGTTTTGGGCCCATTTTCTTTTTGGGTAAATGGAATTGGCCCATCTAAGATAACTCTGTACTCCATAAATAGCAACATTTCGGGAATTAGGGTTCCCTATCACCATGTTAACGAGAGAGCTTGCAGGTTTCAACATAGGATGAATTTTTTTTTTTTGCATTATTTGTAAATTTGATTGTTGGTTTGTATTTGAATTGCACTAGGAAATAGGATCTGTGGCTGCTAAAGCATGCATATGCCCAGACTCCTAATATATAAAAAGTGCATATACTGATTTTTATAGGGTATCGCTTTGCAGCTAGGAATTATCTCAGGTCTATGCTGCCTGTATCGCCCTTACATTCCATCAATTTTTATTCTTTATTTTTGGTCCTAATATTGTTGAACAAAATGCCTCTGTAGATATCCTTTCTCTTATCATATTTTTTTTTCTTTTAATTATTTTCATAAACCTAATTTGTTGTTCAGTCTTGTATAGATTTGCTTGGTTTTTAATTTGTTGAAGTGACATTTGTATTAATGGTGGTTTGACCAAGTTTACCCACTAGCCAAATGTTAGTTGGATTGGAAGATTATAACGACTAGGATACATTTAAATTGGTATAAAATATTGCTACTCCTAAACAAATTAATGAACAGTATCGATGAAAAGATTAGCAATGGAATATCTTAAACTAAAAAGAAGATGGATATATGTTGTTTCATTGACCGCATCAACTGTCTAGACTAGATGTATGTATTCTTTTTTTGTAAGTGAATATGGTGATAGCATTTGGTCTACTATACAACACAACTTTCAATGTGGTGCCAAAACTTAGGTTGCAGTATTGGAAACTTTAATTTGATCATTTTTAGTTTTAAATTTTAAAAATTTATCATTTCAAATCAATTCATAAGATTTGGTATTTTAAAGTTCTTTTTTATATTTAGTAGGTATTTTAAATTGATGCGAAGAAGCTCAAATATGTTATTGAATTTTAAGAAAAGGTTCATTCATGTCATTTTTTAAAAGCTTGGCTCAATTATATCATTTACTATTTTTTAAAAAGCTCATTCATACTATTTTTTTCAACTCTAGTTATGCAAAACCATTTTTTTTTACACCCCACAACTTTTAACACTTTTTAATTGAAATGTTGGATGAGATATACTTATTTTGCTTCTCTTTTTCATCCTGAAGAACGTAAACAACTCTGAAATTTCAACATTTTCAATTTCTCACAATATCATTTCAAATTTCGGTAATATCATTAATTTCTTCTTCTTTTAAAAAAAATAAAATTATAAAATCATTTGTAGAGTTTATAAAATTCACCCATATTTATAAAAAAACAATACAACGAAAATCAGTCCCAAAATCTTGTTGTCAAAAATTTCAATTTTTCAAAATATTCTAATATAAATCAGACTATACCATACTCGCCTCACCGTATTCCTATCTCAGTACCTCTCATCTGATGAGATGGCAAATAAAAGGTTTCCAAGAAACTGGTCTGTGGGCTTGTTAGGCCCTTTTGTCTCCAAAACTAGAAGCCCAATGGCCCTTTTATCGAACTAGTCCAAAAATGTTACGTGTGGAAAATAAAAGGGAAAATTGTGTAAATAAGTAAACTATTAATTCAAATTAAATAATATAACCACAATTTGATTTAATTATAACAACGGTTGTCATTCGCCTCTCTCCTTAGATTTCTCGCGCCACTCTCGCCAGTCTCTCCCTTGCCTCTCTCACTTTATACAAACACAAAATGCGTTTGTGTTTGTATAAAGCGAGAGAAAATTGTATATACAAATACAATACATATATTTTTGTCTTATACACTTATAATTATACAAATATAGATCTTTGCCTGTCCAGTTCTCTTTTGTCTTTCTCTCTTTCTCACTGTATACAAACTCAGATTACACAATTTACAAACTATAGTTATAACTGTTACGACTGAATTTCGAAAACTAAGGTTTCGAGACCATTTTCGCAACTTTGGCAATTTTGTACATATTTTGGAGAAAATCATAATTTGGAAGTCGCCACTTAATTTTTAGGAAAAATTAAGAAAACCATTTAAAAAGGGAAGTTTTGAAAGAAAAACATTTCAAATAAACCAGAGTCGGGTAAGGGTTCCAATAATTCTCTAAAGAAGGGTTTAGGCATTTTAGAGAATCCGCTAACACGCGGTTGACCGACGGATTGAAAAAAGTTTGGCTAAATTTTTTTTAAAAAAAAAAGGGTTAAAATATCTATTTTGAGACTTAGATAAAAAAATCTTTTGAAACTTGTGAGATCTAAAAAATAATCCTAACTTAAAAATTTATCCATAGTCAAATTTTGAATCATACAATTAATTCAAACTCATAAGCATGGAGTAAAGAACCTTGTTTAACAACTATGAAAGGATATATAAAAAAGATCCTCAAGTCATTCATAGAAAGTCCTAAGTTAAATTAAGAGACAACTAATTTATTTTAAGAAGCTTAACAATTTTATCCTATTCAAAAGTTTGAACTAAATAGTTGGTTCAAACTCACAAACATGGATTCAAAGCTTTTCAATAACTATGAAAGAACATAAAAGGTTCTCAAGTCATTTTATAAGCTTAAATTAGCTAACTTTAAAATGAGTTTTGAAAATTCGGAAATTTTAAAGTAAACAAACAACATAATATGAAATAAAAATCCCTCCAACGATCCATCTAAGTTAAGAAAAAGGAGTTAGCAAACACAGTAACACAACGATAAGAGAAAAAAAAAAAAAAAAAAAAAAANTAGGGGTTATTTGGGCTGGGTCAGGTGATTTTGGGCTAGAGAAATGGGTCTTCTCTTTTACTTGGAATGAAATATTGAGAGTCCAATTTGATTTCAAAGGAAGAAGGACCATTGGTCTTAAAATAAAAATGATAAAACTTATAACCAAATAAATTATGTTTTCAATTAATTATTAAGCTTCTTAGTTCCGACAATGTAAATATAATTATTTTGACATAAAAAGCTTAGTCATTTTGAAATAAAAAAGATTAGTTATGTAGCCTAATTGACTTTCAAGGGGGGAAAATGCACACTAAGTTAAAACTCCAATTTTTAGTAGGAAGATTTTCTAAAATTTTATTTAGCATGAAAAATATATGAATCTATATATATATTATAAATATAAACAGGTACAATCTATATAAAAAAAATAACAAAATGTCTTGAAAATTAATTTTTAAAGTATTTTTTGGTTTGCGAAAACAATTATTTCAAATTGTTTGAAATCAGAGAAGCTTGAAAATTAATTGAATGTGGAGGGCCAAAATTGGATGTCAACAACAACATACAAATATGATTTTTATGTTTGCTAAACCTAAAATTTACTCAAAATAAAACTTAAATTTCAAGTTAGAGAAAAATTTGATAAATAAATCAAAAACAGAGAGAATAACATTCTCTTGTAGAAACAACATGATAAAAGTATATTATACACACATTTAGGTCCATGAGAATTGAAGTGTGATTTAGATACATTATATATACACACATTTAATTTAAGGTACGAGAATTAATATTATTCAAAAGGAAGGTCTATTCTTTGCTCACTGTTTTCAGTGTCATTTCACATTAGATACTCATTTATTTGCCTACATAATATAAATAGTGGTAGGATATATGTAGCTTCTTTTTAAATTCCCCTATTAGACCATCTTAGTAAGTATTTCATCCGTAAAAACGGCGTTTTAATATAAATATTAATTATACTCTTTCTTTAGAGTTTTGACTCTATACATTGCTAATGTAAAAGAGTTTTCCTCAATTAGATTACATAATCACTTAAAAGCTGATTTCTTTGTTCTCTTTTTCTTTTCCTTTTCGCTTTTAACATATCAAAATTAATAATTTTATATTTTACCATCACTAATATTTACTTATTTTTCAAATCATTTCTCAAAGAATAAGACTATATATTGGTATTATGTAAAATACATATTAATTATTATTTTTTAAGGGGCGTGCAAAATTCAAAATAAACAAGTAAAAATCAATGAACAAATAAGTAAATAAAAATTAAGACAAATAATATGATACAACAAGTGAAATATAGTATTTAGCAGTGTAATTTCATAATAGTCCTGTGCGTGGTGGGATAAGCAATTCAATTAATACCTTTTTTACTTACCATCATTTCAAATTTTCTAGTATCAATAATTAATGTCTCGTTTATGACATGATTTTGATTGTGAAGTGCCTATGAAACTAACAATTTCCATTTCTTTTTCTAGGAGATAAGTGAGTAGGGGACTAGGGGAAGAAATATATTTATTATTTTTTACTATTTTTACGCACTTGCCGAAAGTTACAATAACTTTATATACTATCTTTGAAGTACAATCTAGAGTTAAAAAATACTCATGTGTACTCAATATAATCATAAATTATTAAGTTATGTGAAAACATGTTATATTTAATACCGATCCCCCCAATCCATAATGTTTTAGGCATGGATAGATGAGTTTAGGAATTCGCTTACTCCTAAAATAATACTTCCTCGGTCCACTTTTAATTTTCGTGGTTTCCTTTTTTAGATTTAAACTATAAGAATTTTGATTAACATTTTATGATATAATTTTTTTATCATAATAATATGTAAAAAAATTGCAATTTCTAGTACTTTTCGTATAGTTTTTGAATATATTAATTTTTGGTTTAACATATTAAATTAATATAATCTAATTTAACTTTAAAAATTAATCAAATTGACTTTCGAAAAATGTAACATGACAATTAAAAGTGGATAGAGGGAGTAAATTATTATATTTTCTTTTCTTTTTAGGTTGATATAATTATCATTAAATTTAATTGAAATGGGACAAGGGAAAATTCTGAAGAGAATTAAATATCTTATCATGCTCTTGTAAAAGATCAATTATTTTGGATCGGATAGGAGTAATAATTAAATGTCAAATAATATTATGAAGTTCAAGTTGCATTTTGGAGAGGTTAGGTTCCCTAAATTTTATTCCAATTGAGTATAAATATGTGTTGTAAAACTATACGAAATATGATTGTTTGGGAAGTTTGTTCCATCGACTCATTGATATTAATTAGGTTTACCAAATTGCGAAATTAAATGAGAAATACATGTGTGATAAATAAAATACTCCTAAAGATATTGCTTACACCACCTAGTGCATCATATGGGGGGTGCTCTTTTCTTAATCAGAAGTTTCGAATTTGAATTCTAAGTTTGTAAAAAATACTTGATAGAAAACACTTATTCCCGAATGAGACAACACAATACAAATTTAAATTAATCAGACTTCAATATAAATTTATAAAAGGATATATAAGAGGAGGCGGACCAGGAAGGGATGAATAAAAGAGAGCCATGTGATATAATTAATTAGAGAAGAAATAAATGCGATTTGTACAATCAAATGTAACATCGTTAATAAATACAATGTTGGACTCTTGTTCAATACTCCCCCCACAATCTTCTTTCCTAACAGCCTGGCTCTTTTAATTCGTGTAATTATTTGCCTCGTTTATTTTTATTTCTCATATTTTGCTTCTCGAAAGTTAAATTGTATGAATTCTGATTAATATTTTAAGATATATATTTTCATCATTTTAATATGAGAAAAATTGCAATTTATAGTATTTTCTTATAATTTAATTTCAGAAATTAATCAAATTGACTTTCATAAATAAATGTGACAAATAAAAATAAACTGAAAAATTAAAGTATTACACAAAATATTTTTGGGGCTAATTCATTGATATCCTTTTCTCATTGATATATCTTCTTTGGTCGAGGAATTTAAGCGATACTATGTGTTTTCAACAAATATTTATTCGCTCACGGCCAAACAATATACAAAATATATTTATTCTTGTTAGATGTTTGTATATAAATAAAGTATAAACTATAAATTAGCGGTTAAACATTAAAGTGATTTTTTCTTACATTGTTAAGTGGTAATTAAAAAAAGGGAAAAGGTCCTGATTTACCCCTAAACTTTATGATTTAGAGCTGATATACCCTCCTTTTAAAAAATGGCTCATATATGCCCCTGCCGTTATAGAAATGGCTCATATATGCCCTTTTACTTAACAGAAATTTTTTTAATAAATTAAAAATTAATTTTTTTTACTTTAATTTAAAAAAATGTCATGTAGCTTTTAAATTATCTCCTTTTCCAATTAGAGAGTATTTTAAAAGCCACATGACATTTTCTTAAATTAAAGTAAAAAAAATTAATTTTTAATTTATTAAAAAAATTTCTGTTAAGTAAAAGGGCATATATGAGCCATTTCTATAACGGCAGGGGCATATAGGAGCCATTTTTTAAACGGAGGGTATATCAGCTCTAAATCATAAAGTTTAGGGGTAAATCAGGACCTTTTCCCTTAAAAAAAAGTACATATGAAGACATGGCTTATTTATATTCAATAATTTATCGTTAACATTGAGTGTAAATAAAATTTTATCATATTTCGATGGTATATAATCAAATCATTTTACTGGCTAGTATGTTTTTATGGTTGGAAGTTATGGATATCAGAAGAATTTATATAATACAATTTTCTTGTTTCATGTATGGTGTACGGGTCATTAAATTTTGTTGTAACTTAACTACTTTATCCGATCCAAAATTATATATTTTGATTTTAAAAAAATTATTTCAAATTATTTAATGTTCTACAATTTTGAAGCATTTTTTTTTATCATTATTAATACTATTACTATATTTCACACTCTTACAACTTCAATTAATGGAACGATAGTCCAATGATGATATATTTAAAGGATGACAAATAATAATTTTGAAAAACATTTTTATGATTAGTGATTTATATATATACAAAAATACTATGAATGAGGTGCATGTGCGGAAAGAATGCTACTAGCATATTAATTACTCTTCGTGTATGTTTACTCGTCTACTTTGAATTTTGTAGTTTTCTTCAAAAACAATAATTAATATAAATATTACTTAATTTTACTCGTCTTCTTTGAATTTTATATATATATATATATATATATATCATATTTATCATAATATTTATACTAATTGAAATATAATTTTAGATTTATAAAAAGATTTAGAGAATAACTAATTAATATTTAGGACAAAATAATAACTAGTTTTTAATATATTAAAAAATAACAAATAAAAATAAAAACAATTGAGTACACATTGATGATATATTTAAGAAGATATAAATATACATTGATGATGTATAATAAATGCATGTGATTTGGAAGGCCATGCATATTTCTAATATAATAATAGATGAAGATGGGGACTCATCATGTCCTTCAATTCCTACATTCGTGTAGTTATATTCTACCACAGATCAATGCTGCAATGCCTGTGTTGTTGCATCTATTTAATTTTATGAATTTTAATTATGATGTGATGGTTGAAATTTTTTCAGTATTTTTTATTAGAGGTATCGGGATAAATTCAAGTTTCTAGGAATGAAAAAAATTCTATTGCGAACGTCATCTTCATAAATGGATTATGATACACAAATTCAGATTTAATTGAATCCTAATACAAATATAAAAAATATATATAAAAACAAACAAAAAAATCTATTTGATAATTTTGACGCTGTTGTTTCTCTTCCAACCTTCTAGTGTATTCAACGCCTTCTGCTCTTCCATTATATATATACGTAAAGATATTCATTACTGAAAATAGTATACCTTATCATAGATAAATTTAAAATTTGAACTTTATAAATTTGTATTTGTAATTTTTTTTTTAATATCTTGTTTAATTTACTAATTAAAACCTATCACTTTTAGTGAAGTTTCTTAAAAATATACATACAGCTAATTAAGCCATAATAATTGAGTTCGAATGACTCATATCTCGTTCACTAGATTCACCCATGTACCTAGTTAAAAGAACTAAATTGTATAGCACACGTACATTATTAAGGTGTGGGTTCTTTTTCTACATGTATTTTTGAAAATAAAATAAAATAGATATTATGTTGCATTGCAAAAAAAAAATTGCCATTACTAATAATAGTTGCATTTTTTCTTTTAATGTAGAGAAATAATTAAACTAGAGGAAATGGAATTGTTGAAGATGAGCACTACTAGCTTTATATAAGATCATATTTTAGATATTGTTAATTTTCTACCTAAATTAGGAAGTAGAACTAAAGCACGTTAAACATGATTTTTGGTTATAACGTTGGGCATGGGACACCACTCCATGTCACAATTATTTAATTCATACCTTATTGCTTTCTATATTTTAAAGGTTTTATGTAGCTGAGATCCTTTTTTTTAATAATAAGAGAATCTTTGAGGCAGGATTTAATTCTATAATTCCTTTTAATTTTCTTTTCTGAAAAAAATAATCTTCTTATAGAGTTTGGAACGATAATAATATAGGAATGGTGATAATTTGATGAATCTTATTTCTATTTACTGCTCCTTCTGTTCCTATTTATATATATATCACCACATGATGTTTGTGATTTTAATTGAATATATTATTAGTTGATATATATACATAGTTTCTAATTATTTGTATTTTAAACGATTTATAAAATTGCATACATATTAAAACTACAACTTGCATTTTTTATGTGTAAATGTAGATGATTTATTCAATTTTTTACTATTGTTTTCCATCTTTTCGACTTTAAAAGTAGATGGTCTTTTTTAAATTGAAAACAGACGTTTTGTGAGTAACTAATTTATTAACATGACAATTATTTACCCTATGAGCAAATAGAAAACATGACAACAATTTTTTTTTCTCCTAGCTAGTTAGAATGCCATAAAAAATAATATTGTCCGGCAATTATCTACCTTGACCCAATTACATGAAATAGAAATCTCATTATAATTCAAGAGTATAATTGGAAAGAAACTTCTTGTAGTGATTTAATCCAAACACAAGATAAGGTGGGAAGTAATGAACCAAACACTTGATAAAAATATACCCTACATTACTAATTCTTGCGCTACTAATTCATGCATTGTTAATCCATGCATTATTTATTTTTGTACCAAACGACCCCCGAAAGTTTTTGACCAACCTAGAACAACTAAATGACTAATACATGTTCATTGGTCAAGTTAGTTAATCAAAATAGATTAATTTATGTTCATTAATTAAAAAATTAATTTCAAGAGATCACCAAACAAGGACTCACCTAATTTCTAAAGAGACGTGAAATTTAAAATGATGATATATAAATAGAAATGGAGGGGTATATAATTCGAGGTGAAGTAAAAATGCCCATCCAATGTTTACCTCAAACAATATTACTCATGATTAGAAAGAAGTTGTATTAAATACTTTGATTAGTATCTTTTCATGTCGCTATTTGGTTTTCGACATTAATTACATTGATAAGCAACTCAATTAGTAGTATTAAATCAATTCGAAAGAGACCCAATAGAGACCGCATATTTTTCTAGAGTTGGAGAAAAAATGACTTTTACAAGATTTCTGTCGCTGATCGGCTAATCCAAAATCCAATCGATAACCAGACAAAGTGCAAGATATTCTGTCTTCCACGTCACTTTTTTTTGTTTCATTGTCCATGTCCTTCATCTTATGATACTTTCATAGTAGTTTATAATACCTTATTCGTTTCATATTAGTTGATTATCTAATTATAATTATAATTATGTACCTTATTAAATAAAAAAAGTATTAGTTTCAAAAAGTTTTTTAAAAAATGAATTAATAAATGATCTTCTTATTTATTATTATTATTATTATTATTATTATTATTATTTCTTAATATACATGTAAAATGAAAAATGATCAACTATTATAATACGGAGAGAGTACTATTATTTATTGAGAAAACATTTTCTACAAGTCAACATACTAATTAAAAAAGGGACCATACCATGTCAAGATTGACAAATATTAAAAGTTATTGTCTCACATCGTGTTATATATATTGGTCACAACTCGCTAGGGCAAAATTTAAAGTGACCTTTATATAATGGTCCTAAAATTAATCTAATTTATATGATGCTACCCATGACGAGGGTCTCTTTCAAATTTATCACATACCTTTTTAATAATGAAAATATTCCCTGGAATTCCATTATTTTCCATAAAAACAAAAAAGATGGGAACTGAGGGTAGAAAAAACAACAAAAACTTTTCCATCTTCATGTTTTTGTTTGCCTTGATTTTACAGTTGATTTAACTTTGAAAGTGAGTGTAATAATTTTCTATTATTGGTGGAGAAAAATAAAAGAAAAAACAACAACTATATATATGTATAGTTTATCATACACTACGGGTGTGTTTGGTATGAAGGAAAATATTTTCCAATTTTCTCATGTTTATTTGGGTAAAATATTTTCCAAATCAACTCATTTTCCTCAAATTCAAGTAAAATGACTTCCCTTCAAAACTTAAGGAAAACATTTTCCAAAACTTTCCTCCAACTACAAATTACAATTTTTTTTTGTTGAAAAAATCAATTTAAAGCTTATTTTTAAAAAACATTTTTCAACTTCAATTTTTTTTATTTTTTTTTCCACCCTCACCCCGACCCCTCCTCCCGCCAGCCCCCCC
>NC_064293.1:47724284-47795373 GCF_019186545.1 Solanum stenotomum
CCCCCCCCCCCCCACCCAAAAAAAAAATTAAGTTTATTTTTAAAAAATATTTTCAATTTCAATTCAAAAATTATATTCTGCTCTCTAGTAAAAAAAAAAAGATATTTTCTCAAAAAAAAAATTCATTCATAAATCAAACACTAAATAATCTTTTCCGGAAAATATTTTCTACTCACCAACCAAACATGAGAAAATAAGTCAAAATCTACTTGTTTTCCAGGAAAATATTTTCCTTCATACCAAACACACCCTACATAAAAAATGATCTTTAGCGGCAATTAATTAACGGCAATAACTTAATTGCCAATAAAAATATATTTTTAGCGGCATTTAACACTCTTTGTAAATGTCCCTAAAGTCTATAGCGACACTTGATTCAATGACAATTATCTAATGTCGATAAAGGTTTTATCACTCTTTATTAATGTATATATTTATTGTCGTTAAATGTTGTTTTTGTTTTAGTGCAGTATGTACTATAGTACAATTTTAAATGTGACATGACATACTCTTGTTCATTTTGAAATTAATATGGTACGGATTGCTTTACTGGCATTATTTGTTTATATTAATTGTATAATATAAAGCATGCTGCGTTAAATAGTAATGAAGTGCGTATTAATTGATCTTTGAACTGTTCAACTCAAATTAAAGAAGCATAAACAGATGTAGCCGGATATTTAGGTGTTCTTTAATTATCAAAGACTAATATACTGAGTTGCTATTTAAAAGATGATATAAATGTACTGCTAGCACTTGATCCAAACTAGCTTTCCGTTAAAGATAAAGTTAGCACTACATTAAAAAAAATAGTTTTTATACATTAGATTTGTTGTCGCTATACGTTTTAGAAACATTTACAAAGTGTGATAATTATTTCTACAAAAATATATTTAGCGGCAATTAAGTTATTACCGTTAATTAATTGCTCACTAACGATATTGTTTTTGTATAGTATATGCATTAGTCTTGAGATAATATAAAATTTTAAAGTGACATTTAGGTGACGAATAGACTGCAGGAATTAAGTAAGTCTTTATCTACATCGGAATCCCTACCTTATAGGTGCATATATAAGGCCTACAAAGTTGTAGCTATAAAACGAATACGAAAATTGTAATGTGACTTTTAGAAAGCTGATAGCAATTATATATATTTATTTATTTTATTTTATTTTTTAAAATTTTTATTATTATTATTATTTTTTAAGGAAACTTTTAGATGGAAAAAATAAAAAGAAACAGTAGAATTGCATGCTACAATCATAACAGATTTTTTTTAATCTTACACTAGTCCTATGAAGGTTAAATTGATTAAATTTGACGTGAAGAGCAGATTGTAGATATTCTTGCATGTAATATGTTAGCAAGAATGTGACGTGAAACGAACAGCACTAAAGTCCTGATTTAATTTAGTGTGTATAAAACAAATGTGCGGTACTGATTGATTTGTTTTGACCGTTTCTATTTATTTAATCATGAATAAATTGATGCAGTATATTCAAAGATAAGATGTGCAGTTGCCCTAGGGGCTAGGCAGGAGGTTTGAANACAACCAAAAAAGGAAATATGGACAAGTAAATAGGGACGGAGGGAGTATAAAACAAGAAAATTGGGAATTGAAATGTGCGGTGGTACTGATTGATTTGTTTTGACCGTTTCTATTTATTTAATCATGAATAAATTGATGCAGTATATTCAAAAGATAAGATGTGCAGTTGCCCTAGGGGCTAGGCAGGAGGTTTGAAAGTTTGATATAATGGGTACAAGGACACGAAAAGTGAGGTAAGTCAAACAAGTATTGATGAGAGGTAATTAGACAATATATGATATAACTTTAATTTATTAAGGACGTGACCTTCCATAAGAGGGTGTAAAGATTGTAGATTAGTTGAAATAGAAGGTTAATAGCTAGTGGAGTGTTGTCTTGCTTTTCCACGATGTGGTGTCTAGAGCACTCTGTTTGTTGTAGTCATTCTTATTAATGTAATATTTTGCTTTTATTATTTGTTACCGTCTATTATTTATTATGTTTTGATGATCCCACTATTGTGCTATGTTACTGTTTCTTTGTTGAATGCTCTGCATTGTTTTTCTATTAGTAATGTTTTATTCATTACCGTTTTTCCTTGGTCTCCCTACCTATTTTTCCGATTATTTTTTTTTGGTTCAAATAAAAAGAGATAAATTACACAAGAAATATGTAAATTTTCGCTGAGTCAATGATAAAGTTGAAAATGGGAAAGACAAATTGGAACAGTTGGGTGTTAAATTAATTGAACCAACACACTTGATCATAGACTATGGACATGAAGACAATGAACATGAGGTCAAAGAAAATAAAGAGTCAAATCTACACATGGTGCTTTTTTCTCCACACTTGTAAATTTCACACCACACTAGTCATTTGCTGTAACACACACACACACACACACACACACACTCACACATGAACACAATAATTAAGAAATTATTAACTCAAAATCACTAGTAAAAAAATAAAAAAACTAATCTAATTAGAACATAGCTGAATCAGACGGAGAAGGATTATTCACTAAGTTAAAAATACTATTCCAGTAATTCTTGTTATCTTCACAGTTCTCACTTGCATTTCCACTGCCACTACCTTCCCCTCCGTTATCGGATTCCGTGCCACCGCCTTCCGATAAATCGCCATCGCCGGAATTGCTAAGCAACAGATCTGTAAATGTCTCCACAAAATTGGCAGGGGAAATTTGCTCTGTATTTGACCTTAACGACTCTGCTGTCCATGCTGTGTCCATTGGTAGAGTTAAATCTTGTAGTCCTGATGTGAATGAAATTGAATTTTCATTAATAACATCTTTATTGTATTGAGACAAATGTCCAGTTGATGAGTTTCCAAATTCCTTCCAATCTTCTTCACTTTCCTCATTATTCATAATTCCACCTTCACTAGAACCTGATGAATTTCCAACAAATTCATACAAAACTCTATTCGAACTTGCTCCAATTCCTGATGATGAAATATGTTGCGCATTTTCAAAATAGCCTAGTGTAGACGTAGGAGATTCCAAATCCCTCGCGAGTGCTCCAGTGACTGAAATACCAGCACTAGCACTCGCGATGGAACCTTCATTTATTGGTTTGGTCCAAACACCGTTCCAGGCTTTCAACACGTTGAGACAACGTGCTGGGCCCATAACGGGTTTGCTAAGAGGACTAGAAGGTGAAGGAGCGGTAAATTCTTGAGAAGCGAGTGAATTTTGGAAACTATTGGAACGGAGTTTAGATTGTCTAGCGAGTCTAGCTTCGGCTTCAAGCCGGGCACTTTCCCACTGAGCCATGTGGCTAAGGTTAGCCGCGTTCTTAGACTGACCGTCATTGGACAACAAGGCATCGTTCTTTGGCTTGTGGGTTACCGGGTCGATCCCCATTTTCACTAGCCGTTTCTTAAGATGAGTATTCCAATAATTCTTGATTTCGTTATCTGTTCGTTTAGGTAAATGAGTGGCTATGGCCGACCACCTAAGAACAAGACAACAAAAGAATATGTTAAATTTTAAAAGAGTATGTAAAGACAAGGCCACTTTACAACTACCAAACAAAAAAGGAAAACTTTGTTTTCATCCATGGATTATTAGTGATTTATTTTTTTGAATTTGGAAATAAATAAAAAAGTTCAATTGATTTTAGCTATTTGAGACAAAAGGACAATACCATTTTCCCAGAGAGAAGAGTACAAAACTACCCCTCACTTTCACCGAAGAAAAATACAAGGCCAGGTATATCAATGTGCAATGGTATTTGTGCAGATCTGATTATAAAAATGTCAAATTTAATTGGACGTAACTGACTATCAGCTAGTGAAAACAAATCATGCTAAAACAAGTGGTTCTGCCAATATTTTGTAGTTATTATTAGAAGAAGAGGGTACAATAATAAGCATAGACATTTATTTATAATTTCATGGTCTAATTTCCCATTAGTTCTCTACTAAACTAAAAGAATTCCGATTAACTCAAAGGCAAATTTAAGATCTAGATTCAGTGAGTTCGAAATGAAATGAATTCTTTATCTTATTATACGTATACATTTCATTCAGTTGAATTGACTAAGAGAGAAGAAAGTTGAAAATACCTATTCCCTAAGAGAGCATGAAGTTGAATGATGGTTTGTTCTTCTTGTAATGTGAATTTTCCTCTCTTGATATCAGGCCTAAGGTAATTAGTCCACCTGAGCCTGCAACTCTTACCACATCTTTGAAGTCCTGTAAATTAACCGAAATTANTAATTTCCCATTAGTTCTCTACTAAACTAAAGAATTCCGATTAAACGCAAAGACAAATTCAAGATCTAGATTCAGTGAGTTCGAAATGAAATGAATTATTTATCTTATTATACGTATACATTTCATTCAGTTGAATCGACTAAGAGAGAAGAAAATTGAAAATACCTATTCCCTAAGAGAGCATGAAGTTGAATGATGGTTTGTTCTTCTTGTAAAGTGAATTTTCCTCTCTTGATATCAGGCCTAAGGTAATTAGTCCACCTGAGCCTGCAACTCTTACCACATCTTTGAAGTCCTGTAAATTAACCGAAATTAATAAGATGAAATTTGCGTATTAAAGAATTTTTACACTATCAAGTGAACACGTACCAGCTTTGGCAGGTAATGCGCGCCAGCTACCATGACCATGTTGTTCGATATAAGCTAAGAGTTTTTGATCTTCTTCAGGTGTCCAAGGTCCTTTTTTCAGGCCAACTTTATCACAACACGGAGATCGACCCATCGAAGAAATGACGACTTGTCTAGAGAAGAAAATAATGAACAAGTAATTTAATTTGTAGGAGTTGTGGTACCTTATATTATGATGGTGCTTCAACTAAAGGAGATTGGAGAGTAGTAATAGTTGATAGTACCGAAATAATAATAATGAGAGAAAGAAGAAGAAGAGTAAATAAGGAGAGAGATAGCAAGGATAGAAAGGTCAGCGACAGGGACGGGATAAAGATATTAATTTCATCACAGCACATCATATAGTATGAAATCATGTGCAAATCTACTAGTACCCAATAGGATCCTTTTTTTTCTTTTTAAATTTTACACTCCATGAACCTTGTAACTACTTTGGGTTCGCCTAATTCAGATTTATGAGTAAAGGTTGAGATAATTTAGACATGTAAAGAGGAGATTTAATGTGCATTAAGAAGATGTGAGGGGTTGAATATGGTGGATATGGAGAGAGGTAAAGATAAGTCGAAGAAATTTCGGAAAGAAGCGATTAGAGAGCACAATATGACTACAGAGGACAAAATCCTAGATAAGAGGATATGAAGTTGAGAATTAGGGAAGAAAGCTAGTACATATTCAATGGTTGCTTCCCTTATCACTATTGTTATTATTATCCTTCTACTATCATATTTTTCAATCTTATTATTATTTGTTGTTTCATTTACTTCTGTTATTGTATTATTTACTTCTGTTATCGTATTATTTGTTTTTTTGCAATTCTCTTTTCATTTTCTTTGAATACTTGATTTTGATATGTTTTACTTGATCTAAAGTTTTATCAGACACAATTTTTCTACCTTCACAAGATAGTGGTAAGATTATGTGTTACGTCGTCTACACTACCAACCTGATACTCCACGACCAATACATATGGAGTGTTCAGATTGAACCCAATATTTTCAATGCAAATTATAAATTTATATGTACAAATCGACTAAATTATAACAAATAATATGCTTGAACTCGTCCACTTTTCTAAAATTACATAAATTATATTATTGTTACGCTTAGGAAGTCCTACTTTAGGATAAAACGTTTTTTACTCTATTTTTAAACTTCAAAACTCAAAATATATGATTAATAAAAAAAGAAAGGATGCTTTATCATCCTATCACAATATTTGCTGGTCCCTTTAGGATTTCCTTTTGCCGTTTCCCTTAGCTAACTTCCTCTTTTTTATTTTAATATATATATAATACATTACCTTTTTTTTTGGGCAATTTTATGAACTTATTACCAATGATTTCTATTTTCTATTGTAGCTTTATTTAATTCGTTTTTTAACACTTTTTTCCTCTTCTATTTAATGTAGTCTCTCACTTAAAGAAACTGTTAGGATCTTTTTTGAATTACATACATAAGCTTGGCACTAAGAGCCTTAACAACAACAACGTGCTAAATAATTAATAGCCATTTATAAAGTAGGGTCTTACCGAATGTTAACCTAACAAACAACATTAGCTAACCTTAGTCCATCTACCTATTCAATTTTATGTTGAAATTATTTTATTCAACATATCATATAAATACATGTTAAAATATCACTTCAATATTCAAATTAAATTAATTTAAAAAAATTGAGTACTTAAGGCTTGTGCAATTATAAAATAAAACATGGTACTAGAGCTAGGTGATCGTTGTTAAATAATTCGACATATTGTAAATACAAATATTTTTATTTAGTTTGGAATATATAATATATATAGTAGAGATTACAATTTCATTCAGAAATCCTTAAAAATCTCATGTGAATATGATAAAATACTATTTAATGTAACCAGAATTCAGGTAGGAGAAATGAAAATATCATTAAAATACTTTAAACTATTACATACATATACACCCTCTAGAACAAAATATTTGATGTTTTGATAAATTCAATTTGTTTTAAAATATTTGACGTTTTGATTTATTTTTTTAAGAAGTCGTTTATTTATATTATCATAGACCTTCCCTAATTATAAACACTCATCATTGAACCAGTGTGTAATTATAACTCACGGATCAAACACTTTAGTGCTGAATTTATTTTTTTTGCCACTAAGCAATCTATTAAAGTTGTAAATGTAAAGATTCATCTAGTATAATAATTATTAAGTGAAACGATTAAAAAAGAGATACATTTATATGATCGATTCATTAGTAGTGTTAAATCTATCTTTTGTACAGGAAAATTAAAAAGGCAAATATTATAGGCAATAGAATACCTTGTTTACTTATTTTGGAAGCTTTAATAAAAGAAATTCAATAATGTGAAGTACTCGTATTTATTACCTACAAAAAATTGAAGTGAAGTAATTATATGCTTGAAAAAATAATAGAAAGAGCAGCATATATAATAGACTGACAGTGCAGGCCTTCGTGCCGCCAATCGCTGCATTTTATTTTTTTACTTTTTCATTTTTTTGGCAACGCCTCTCATTTAATATGTAATCATTATTGTAACCAAAAGGAAGAAAATATAGAGTAATTTCAACATTGTATTTTAGGAAGTTTCCTTTAATTATTATTACCATCTAAGCTCGTAGTATTGGTTATTTAACTTTTGATAATTACAGTAAAACCTCACTAAATTAATATTTGGTTAACTAATAATCTCTCTAACATAATAATTTCTTTCGATTCCGACTTGGGCCAATGGAAAAAATCATTCATTTCAATAAGATAATAAGATAATATATTTTCAAAAAATCCCTATATAAATATATGATTCCATTAATATTCTAAATTAATAAATCTTTAAAAGTACAAATATATCTAAGAAAATTTATTGAAATATGATTCTATTATGTTAAGTTTTTTGTTAAAATTTAAATCTAGTTGAAGCTCATCTCTAACTTTTCCTGTTGCATTCAAGAGTTTCGGTGTTGTCTTTTCTAATTGCACCATAAAATTGTAAAGAGTTCTAGATGCAAGTGTTTCCTTACGCGTAACTGGTTCCAAATATATTGTATCATCTTCATCAACATTGTTTTTCCAATGATATCCACAATTTATTCTAAGCTTTAGATCTCTGAACATGTATTATTTTCACTCGTCCAATAGAGGTTATTAATATCCATTTTATTGCGGTAACCGAGATCATTAATCATGACCTCAAGTTCATGAATGATATTTTCACAAGTGAGTTCAAATTCTTTGAGATTTCATCCCTAAACATTTTTTCGGTGTCGAAACACTCTATAAATTAATAAATATTAATTTATCGATTAAATAATACTTTTATAAAATAATAATATTTTATGGTTCCGCCTTCATTAATTTTGAGAGGTTTTAGTGTAGTTATTTTATTTGCACTTTCTAGAGATGATCCAAATGGATGACGTCAAATAGTTTCTTTCATGTTAAGCATGAGTTTTTTTTCTATTCAAGATTAAAAATAATTCTTTTTAAAAATTTATAGTTCAGTTTTAAATTTTATCAGATCATAATTTGAAATCTCAAATTATATATCTTTTTTTTTCCTAAGAAGTTGATGACGTTACACTATTGAAATTCTTTAAATAAACTTAAGTACATACACGATACTAAAATTATTATTTGATCTTAAATCATGATTTTCATATCGTATGTTGGGAGAGAAATGGCAAAGTATTATTGGTGGTGATGGGCCTGGACACTTGTAGAACGATGAAAAGGGCTTATTAATAGAAGAAAAGACAAAAAGAGGNAAATTAAAAATAATTTTTTTTAAAATTTATAGTTCAGTTTTAAATTTTATCAGATCATAATTTGAAATTTCAAATTATATATTTTTTTTTCCTAAGAAGTTGATGACGTTACACTATTGAAATACTTTAAATAAACTTAAGTACATACACGATACTAAAATTATTATTTGATCTTAAATCATGATTTTCATATCGTATGTTGGGAGAGAAATGGCAAAGTATTATTGGTGGTGATGGGCCTGGACACTTGTAGAACGATGAAAAGGGCTTATTAATAGAAGAAAAGACAAAAAGAGGGCCCACGAGGACCTAGATGTAATAGCCCAGACCCAAAGGTTATTACTGTGAGGTGTGGGTCATAACGCCTTTAATTCTCCTTTACTGCTGCCCGGCCCAGCTTCTTCTGCTTCACCGTGGTCCAATTAATTTTAATTTTTTTTTTGAAACTCCTTATTTATTTTTGTTATTTTTTTTTATAGGGTCTATTTTTACAAAGGAAAATACTTTATTCAAAAATAATGGATTTTTTATTCAGTTTACAATTTTTGTTGTGTAAGTAAAAAATATTATCTCAACAAGAAGGATAGCTGAGAAGAAATGATGAACTTGCAATATATCACTTATGTAATTTATTTTTCTTATTTTTTAGAAAAGTATTTTATTTTGATGAGGTGAAAATAAATTGCAACTCCAAAACCAAGAGAAATATGAATGCAATTCTCGTCCTAGGAATGATGTCCTGCAAAATCATCTAGTGATTTGCAAATATGTCCCTTTCAAGATTTTATCCATTATTAATTTATTCTACGTGCCTATTATTATTATTTATTAATTTTGATAAAAGAGAACACTGTAGTACGAAAATAGCCTTTTGGCTCTTTTTGACCCAAAATAAAAGTACGAAAATAGTAGGAAAGTATATATTTCTTTATATGTTTGTTACTTTCACTACGTTAATAATGAAGAACGAGAAATATATGAATACGAGGAAATAAGATTTAGAAAATGGGTTAAAGTATACACAATCGAGGTGGCGGTATACATATATTTTTCTTCGATTCCAGATGAGTTGTTATATTTTCGTTCACAATAATTTTGAAATCAAATAAATTCTCAAAAAACAAAGTATGTCAACAATATCTAACTAGCTTTGACTTTTAAAGAATCTATAATCCTCTCTATCAATTATTCAACTTAACATGTAACAGGGGAAACCATGCAAATATAAATGATTATGAGAGTGAAATTCACTGAAGGCGATATCTAGAGTTTAACTTTAAATATATCCTTACCTCTCATTTGTAGTCATCCGAACTTTTTATTACTAATTGAAAAGCTATTATACTCTCTATTACTCTATACCAACATCTCTCAAGCTCTTAAATATAATTGCTTCTTTCTTTATTGATGAAAAATTTGGACAATATCTCACTGAAGGACATGTTTAATTTATTTCATTACTTTCATATGTTCCTTACTCTTTCATTAACATTCATCGCGTATAATAAGCATATTATAAGTTTTGATCAACCCAATTTGTAAGTAAATCGATTGTAAGTACATATAAGTTGACATTTTTTTCTACCAAAAGAAGTATTTTTATTTGCCCAATGACGAATGTTATGCTAGTGAAGGGTAAAAAAAGGTTGACGGTAGGCAAGTCATGGGGTACTGGTTGATCGACTGGTCTGCATCAACTTGTGAAAACCATGCACTAAATATATTATTTATATAAGGATACATGCAATTTAATTCTTGGAGTAAATAATTAATTGGTGTACATAGAAATATATACCTTCTTACATATTTACGACATAAACAGTGTCTCTCTTTAATTGTCATGCCGTTTAACTTCCACATGGGGTAGGGGAAGCTAACAATAAACTTAAAACTCCATCGTACGTGGTCTTCAAAGATTATCATAAATGAGTATTTCTTCGTCCTAATTTATGTGAAAGTGTTTGGCTTGATAGGAAGAAAAAAAACTTTTGAAAAATGTGGTACTTCAAATAAGTCATAGATATTATTCTGTTTTTTGAATCATCATAATCCTCTTAGCTTGCTATGACTAAATTATTTGTTATTGTAGCTTAATTTAATGCGATAGTTTCAAAACTTTATACTTATAAAATAACTTATACTTTACCATTAATAAGATTTGTTTTTTTTTTCTAGACAGAGAAACAATCCATATATAACCTTGATCATTAAATGGCTGCTAGTTTTTTTTTCTTTCAAAAATTTAGTGTCAAACATTTATTTTTCCACTTTTTTGGTAACCAAAAGAAAAACTTTCCAATTATTCTTCTTGGTTGGAGTCTTTTATATATATCTATCTATCTATGGTGGTAACACTTTCACTGTCTGTAAAATGACATTCTTTTGAACATTTTGACAAGCTTAGCAAATATCGAAAATGACTTGCTCTGCTTAATAGTGTTAGACAAAATAATACTAATATGAAATATAATTGAAGAAGAAGATGTCTTTGAGGCGTAATTACTTACGTTAAAGAAATAGTACCCATATACAAACAAATTCTTTTTAAGGATACAACAAACCCCTTGTATATATTTACAGATTTTTCTTAGGCTATTTCTAGAGAGTCTTTATATTTATAGAATTTAAGATCACTTCACAAGAGTCATGTTCTTTCATTAACAAATGACTTTTCATAAGAGTCATATCTTTCATGAACAAATGACCTTTCATAAAAGTCATTTTTTGTGTCTGTTCAATTTAAGACCTCTCTATATTACACATAGTTGATTAGGTACCTTAATTTTAATTTGCCTAATGTTTTAGAAAGTAGAACTGTCTTAATTATGGAGCCAAATAATATATTTTATGTAAATGGCTTCAAGTGTGTGCACTACTTAAAAAAAAAAAAGGAAAACTGCGAGAAAGAAAAACTCCTTTTGTTTAATTATTCCCGGGGTGTTCGATCAAGATTAGACAAATTTAAATTCATGTCTAGTACTCCCTTCATTTCATATCAATTGAATCGTTGACATATTTTTTATTTGTCAAATTAACATAATTGTTCAATTTTGGGATAAAGGTCTAAAACATACCCCAACTTTGGTCGGATATGCTGTTGTGATACTAAACTTTCATAAGGACCTATTACCTCCCTAGACTATTTAATATCGTATTTTTTACCCCCTGAACTATTTAATAGTGTATTTTAAAGGTATATATGTGCCCACGTGGACACATTATTATTTATAATTTTGCATTATTTTTTATGTCCACGTGGGCAAATATATATTTCTAAAATACGGTATTAAATAGTCTAGAGAGGTAATAGGTCCTTGTGAAAGTTTAGTATCGCAACAGCAAATTCGACCAAAGTTGGGGTATTTTTCAGACCCTTATCCCTTTAATTTTCAAAACTACTTTTAGAATGTTTTTCCAATTTTACTCTTTATTAGTTAGTATTAGAATTAGTTATTAATTAATGTTTAGTTATTTAATCATAATTTTGATAATAATTAATAAGGGTAAAAATTGAAAGTTAAGCTTAATTTATGTCTTAATTTTTTTTTCTTAAAAAGTGTGAAACACCTCAATAATTCAATTAATATGAAAGGAGGGAGTATACACAAGTGTGGGGGTGGTCTACACCAATTTGTGTAAGACAGGAAGTTAATATACAATAAATGTAATTTAATTTTGGTGTACTAAAAGTGGATTGTAATTAAGTAGCTGTGCACCTATTATTTATTTATCCACCAAATTATTTCTTTAAGTCCATTAAAATTACAGACCGACAAATTATACTATACTATAATAAAGTATCCACTTAATTTGTTATATTTCTTAGGGAAAAGGTAGAAGTATCTCTCTAGACTATGACCTAAATTTCAGAGACACATCTTAACTAAATTAAGGTCTTATTATTTCATGAATTCATTTTTTTTTATAATTTTGTACATCTTTTTGACTTACGTGGCATTCAAATATCTCCCACGCGTCTCAACTGCGTGGAGTCACGGAGTGTGCCACATAAGCCAAAAATTGTACAATATTATATATAAAATGAGTTCAGGAGATAATAGAACCTTAGTTTAATTAAGGTGTGTCTCTGTAATTTCGGTCATAGTCTATGGGTTACTTGTACTTCTCCCTATTTCTTAACAAGAGTACAAAGTTCATTTTGTGGAAAAATAAATGTGAACTGAGAGAGTACTTACAAACTCCAGACTCGAGAGTGTCATAATTTCTTTAATTATGATGGCGTTTAACTCCAACGTGGGTTGAGAAAATTAAGGTTATGAGAGAGCTTCCAATAAACTTTAAATTATGCTTCAAACAAAACACAATAAAGAAACAAACTTGATGATAAGTATTTAGAGGATAGTAGCCAGTAGGTATTGGATAACATACATATAGATAATTACAATGTATATTTCGATCTTTCTTTTTAGATCATATTGAGTTGACCCCAGCCCAACAATATAATAGATCATATGTATATAGTAGATTTGTATAAAATATATACTACTGATATAAAATGATTATAATTTTTGTATATTTAATTAGAAAATGTAATTGTTTTTAGTTGACCGGTAGAATGTGTAACTTACCCTAGGGAAACGATAAAAAAAAAAGGAATAATTGTATATAATAGCAAATTATTAATTTAAATTAAATGTCATAACCACAGTTTGATTTAATGGTACCCCGTGGCAAACTGTTGCTATTTCGCCTCTCTCCCTGGGGAATCTCGCTCGACAGTCTCTCCCTCGCCTCTCTTGCGTTTATACAAACGCAAATGTATAAAATGCGTTTGTGTTTGTATAAAGCGAGAGAAAATTGTATATTTACATATATTTTTGTTCCCCTCTCCTAGATCTCGCTCGCCACTCTAACTTGCCTCTCTCACTTTATACAAACACAAATGTATACATTGCGTTTGTGTTTGTATAAAGCGAGAGAAAATTATATTTACAAATACAAATACATATATTTTTGTCCTATACACTTATGATTATACAAATACAGATCTTTCCCTGCCCCAGTTTTCTTTTGTCTTTCTCTCTTTTCTCGCTTTATACAAACATAAATTATACAATTGATTCTTTTGTATATGTATATCGAAACAAATTATACAATTGCTTCTTTGTATATATGTATAGCGAAATATACATATTAATAGNTGTCTTTCTCTCTTTTCTCGCTTTACACAAACACAAATTATACAATTGATTCTTTTGTATATGTATATCGAAACAAATTATACAATTGCTTCTTTGTATATATGTATAGCGAAATATACATATTAATAGCCATAGCAAACATAAAGTTTGCTATGGTGCGCAATTATGCAAACTATAGCTATAACATACAAATATGATTTTTGTATTTGCTATATGTGAAAGTTGTTTAAAAAAACAACAATTAGTCAAGGGCTCACAATTCATTGAGTTCTTAGTCCACTATTGCAGCCCATTTATTAAGAGTTTTTCATTGTTGAAGAAACGTGAGTGTGGGTTGTCTATTCCATATTGGGCTTTAAAAGTCAGTTGAGCCCAATCCGTCTTGTATGTAAGAAATTACTAAAAAATGTTAAGGTAGAGGTCTACTGTCTACACAGATGACAGATCTTACTTTTATTTTGTTAAGGTAGAGACATTGTTATCAATACGGTAATGAAAAAGCCTTTTTTTTTAAACTCCAAATTTCGAATAATTTCTTCTTACTTTGCCGATGCATGTGAAGAATCCATTACTAAATTTCAAAACCTTTGAAGAGGTTATTTTGTACTACGGATAAAGATAATAATTTTGGAATTAAATCCTAAATTAGTTTATTTTATGTTTGGTTGAATTATTTAATTGCAGTATAATATAAGGAGCTTGGAATAATAGTAAAAAAATGACATAAGAACAAGAAAGACGTATACTGCCAAGGTTTTCTTGTCATTTTGCTGAGTGAATATTCAATCTTTATTAAACACTAAACTAAACACGTGAATTTTTAAAAAAATGGGATAATTTTTAAGGAATATTGAAGAAACAAACAAACGAATGATAGAGTGACAATTAAAATAGAAACCTATGCAGCCAATTATTATGGGCCACAAATGTAGGCATGTGGGCCCATTTAATAATAAGATGGAGAGACGGCCCATGCTTTCCATCGCTCATTTTTTCCGAATAACTCCAACTTACCATTGATTCTCAACTATCAATTTCCATTTTGTTTTAACTGACTTCAGCAACTTGTAACATAACAACTGCTTAAGTTTCAAATTACTACTTTTTTCTTGTATTGTTTGCCAAAATTCTGCATTTATTTTGTTCAAATATATATGCTGAAATAACAAGACTAAAGTTATCTTTTGTTTTTTGGACAATTATTTAGTAAATGAATCTCTTTTTTTTTTCTTTTTTTTTTTATAATTTATGGACTTTGAACACCACAATACACAAAATAAATTTAAAAAAACTTAAAATCTTACCAACAAAATGTTTAACGACAATCTAATTTTATCGGTTCCAAGGAACATCAGACAGGGAATTTGAAGGGATTGAACTAGAATGTGAAATGGGACACGTGGCCCAATCAACTACTGCACAATAATTGGTTGAAAACTGAAATGACGTGTCACAAAAAGACCAGAATGGGCCCTACAAATGACGATATACGTGTCAATTTATTAGTAGAGATAATATAATGTATGGGCCTACTTGTGACGTTTTCCGTTGAGCTGTTAAGGAATCCAACAAAGAAGGAAGGTGTGCTCATTGTTCTGTGGGCTTGTAGGACAGCCCAATGCTGTCGTCTCAGGGTTTGTTACTCATCATTATCACTTTCCTCATGCTTCCTCATTTTTTTTACCTTTTATATATATATATATATATGTTTTGTTTTCTTTCCCAATACTTATATTTATTTGGGCTCTCTGGAGTATTTATTTTAAAAGGTGGTCTTTCTTTTTTTTATTACTATTGTATTTACGACTTTTTAAGATAATATTAAATGAGTGCGATATGAGAAATCAATTCCCTTTAAATAGATTTTATCAAACGTCTATTAGGATTAAGTCAATCATACAAAATATGTCATTTTCTCAATTGAAATATGTTAAGGTTTTATGATTTATTGAAATTTGTAATTTTGTGCAGACTATAAAAACTCAATTATCATTGTATATTCATAATCAAAACACATAAACTTCAAATAGTGTAGAACATCTTTTTTTTTCCATCCGATGTCTTGATATTAGTAGTTGGAATGAAAAGTCAAATTTACCCCAAAAAAAGGAATAAAAAAGACCAAAGACAAATGACAGGAATAAAAAAGACCAAAGACAAATGACGTAAATTCGCAGAATATAATGCTGCTTTGTCTCTCTTCTATTGTCTTTTCCTTCCTTTTAAAATGGAGCAAAAATCGTATATTATGGAAACTTATGTATTCTTGTTTCCATGTTCCCTTCTCTGAAATTTAAAAAAAATATAAAAAATATTTATATTTAAAGTCATATTGGAGCAACAAGAATCAACCAATTCAAATAATTAACATGTGGAAAAAAAATTAAAAAATATTTTAGAATTGAATATATCAAAGAAGATTGAAATTATCAACTTTTGATCTTATTTTATTTTTTTTGTAAAAACTCAAACATTATCACATATTTGATCAAGTAAAATTCAACCCACCTATATATTTTCTTTTCCAAAGAGGACAGAGATTCAAAATGTTGATAATTGAGAAACAAAAATATTAAATTGAGGAATATAAATCATAAAAGTAGGAATTTGACCAAATTATTGAGTGACAGAGTGAGAACTAAACAATAAAATAAAGAATATATATGGTATATTTTGGTAAATTCACAACTTAATGCCACATAATCCATGACTTAATGATGTATGATAAATCTATCCGAAAAACCTGATTATTCTGAAAGCGCGTATCTCACTTACAAATTAATTAATCGATTAAGCGAATAATTTAATTTTGAAAGTTACAAATAATATATACTAAGTTGGAAACAAATAATTAAATAGACCAAGTACTATTCTTCTATGTAATTAATAAATACTGAAAATCGAAAGTTCTTCTTCTTTCCTGAACAATTCATTATTAAAAGATAGTATTTTATATGTTATCATTCTAATTGGCCTTTTAGAAATATTAATTTTGAATGGACGGTAGACTTTCAACTCTCTCATAGAGGGTATAATACTATGAAAAACTCTGACCATTTAAACAAAAAATATTTAAGGCAATTTTTTGAGTAGCCAAAAGATATAAAGTGTAACACATATATTTCTGTTAATCTAGCTATTTCTTACAATACTGAGTATTCAATTAGTACTAGCCAATACTTTGAACTTTGACTGCAATGTGTCGGTGTATTACTATAAGTTCGGATGGATGCAACTCAGCTCAAACGATTGTTTGAAGTTAAGTAGAAATTATCTTGACGGTTCATCTAAAATAGTTAATGATAGATGGACTTGGTATGAGTCATGATTGATCACCAAGAATTTAATTTAAATTATATCATAATTTTGGAACAAATTGACAAGTCCTAGTCCACATAAATTTCACCAACATATTTTACTTCCAAATTGATCTAAAGGACTCCAAATTTGATATTTTACAATTATTCAATAAATTGAAATGAAAAAGAAACTCAATGATCAAGAATAAAATATCTGCAGAAGACCATTTGCATTGGGATCGCAATAAATATTCCTCCAACTGATTAAAAAAAAAACCTATTTGAATTTGAATTTTTTATTGCCTATAAGCACAAAATAGTTGAATTTTCAAGCTTAGGGTCCTAGACTCTTAATTTTATACATATCCTAGTTTAATCAATGTGATTTAAGTACTTAACAACTTGAAGCATGAAAAAAAATTATATCAAGACTGCTTAAAAGTTGTGACGTGTTGTACGTGTGGAGTCCGTGACGGAAAAATTACAGCTTAGTGCTACATGTACGAATGAACCAAATATTTTAAATAAAACCTAAATCCAATATCTATATCTATGAGCTAGCCATTAATAAATGGACATTTTTTTACCGCAATTTTCCCTCGTTGGGCATAGACTTTTTTCCATTAGGCTCCTGTAAGAGAGGGTATGAGAAGGGTCCCCTCTCCCTTGTCAAGGATTGATCGATAATATATGAACCGAAACATAAGCATATATAAAAAAAAATGTAATAAACTTTAAAATATTACTCTCTGAACTCATAATTTTATATTTTTACAAGTATATTGAATTCAGAATTTTACATATACTTGAAATTAACGAAGAAAGCTATCATGTTAATTACTATCACGAGTTCGTAATTTGGTCCTATCTTCCTAATTTATTTGTACTTTTTTGCTTATGATGGGTCGACTAATCTAATAGAGCTAATATGGTCCCTATTGGGTCATTTTTTTCCTGAAAAATAGATATTCAGGATTTAATAAATGAGAAGTACTGTAAGTTGTATTTTTCTTCCTCAGATAAAAGCCATTTATTTTGAATTTTTACGGGTGTTTTTCACACTATCGTAGGATATTTATTTAAGTACTTTTAGGTAACTAATTAGAATATAATATTTCAAATGGGTTGCATACTTTTCTATGTTTAGAAGTTTAATTATAAAAATTATACATTCTTAGTGCACAAATATTAAAATTCTTTTCGTAAATTTTCTTATCCTATGCTAAATATAGACATAAATAATATAATAAAAACAAAAGAATGTCAAATTGAAATATGGTTTTTGTGTAATCGATAAATAAAAATAAAGGTCATTATCTAAAACGACTAATATCTAATTACAGACCATTGTACTGGAGTTTTAATAGATGAAGGAGAATCTGTCCTTTTTAAAAGTTCGAATATGTTTATTCAAATATTATTTCTGCAATAAAAAAATGATTAAATTTTAAAAATTGTGGTTACTTCCAAGTAGCAGTCGTAAAAAAATTCTATTTATGAATTTCTACCAGAAAAAAAGATTGTAATTAATTTGTAGATAAGTCATAAAATTGGGTTGGTAGCCTAACAGTTGGAATTACAAAGAGTTCATATACGAATCCTCCTGTGTAAAGTGATGCGATGATGAGCTAAGACTGTTAGATGGTGCAACCCAAAACTTCAACAAATGATGCAATTACAAACCAAATTATCTAACTAATACGTAATAAAATATGAATACTCCTAACTAACTCAGATTTTGAAAGCATCACAATAATATTTTTCTAATATAGACGCTTTTGATCTAGTATAGAACAAAAGTACATATGTGGATAAAAACTTTTTTATCCCTTATGAATCAACTACAAGTTTTATTAGTAGAAATAAGTAAAATGGAAAACAAAATTAGCATAATAGATGGTTTACATATTAACAAACCAATTAACTTATGTATTATTTCGAGTGGAGACAAATCTATACACAACAGATATATATGTAGTACTACTGCAAATGATCTAAAACAATATCTGAGAATAATAATTATAAGCACAATTCCTCTGTCCCAACACCCACATTCAATTCTAATTTCTAATGCATTTTTCAAGTCCCTACTAAATGTTTATCCAGCTCTCAAATATCAATAATTCCATAGACAATCGATGTCCACTGGGCCAGTTGAAGTGATATTGAAGTCATGATCTTCGTAACCCCTCAAACTTTGTTTTGATTCTGACCCATAATTGTTATCTATCAAAAGCCTCATTATCGAGTTATCTTGGATCAATCCAGAATCTCCATACTGGAAATTTTCCATGTACGCCATCGATTGGTTTGGTACATTTGAAGGGAAATCGACTGAAACAGGGGAACTCGATAGAGGAGCATGATAATGATCATAAGTTTGAGGTTTTTGATCCTCCACTGAATCGGAGAAACACGTCACATGTGAATTACATGTCTCACCGCTACTTCTGGCTGTTGTTGTAATCTGAGTATTGTTGTTGTATGGTGACATGTCCATTAATGGTGGCAAATTTGAAGACCTCGAATTATCTGTTAAACTATCGCTTCTCGTGAGATTTGAGATTGCTATCTTTTTCCCTCCTGAATTCTTCTTGAATATTCTACAAATCACACATTCGTTCTGCAAAAAAAAAAAAAAAGTACATAGAGATTAAATCCTGAATCCGCGAGTCACAAAAAAACAAAACAAAACAGGGAAGCGTAGTTATACCTTGGCAGTTTTTGGGAGATTATGAATAGAATATTTTCCATCTAATCTATATTCATGCATGACCCAATTAGTTTTTTCACCTCTAGGTGCTCTTCCTTTGTAGAAAACAAGAGTTTTCTTCATACCAACAAATGTTTTTGACTTGAATATTTCCTTATCTTTCCCTGTTGCCTTCCAATACCCTGCTTCTGTGGCTCTGTTTGTCCTCTGTCCTGTTGGATATTTCTTGTCCCTCATACAAAAGAAGTACCATTCTTTTTCACCCATTTTTGCCTTCCCTGAACAATTTTTTTTTGAAAAAAAAATCACAATCATCAAACATATAATTCAGATAATTAAAACACAATTATGGGGCAAAAAAAAACTTACATGGCAAATCCCATGGTTCAACTTTGTTCAAATCCACCTCACCAATAGCTATAGCACAAAAGCTACTATCAAGAACCTTTGGGGCTAAATAGTGTGTAATAAGCTCTTCATCAGTCGGATGAAATCGAAAACCTGGAGGCAATTCCATTTCTTCTTCTTGACCACCAAATCCACACACACTTTCCATACTTTCTTGTTTAATTTTCAACAAATTCTAATAAATAAACAAATAAAAGAAGAAGAACCTTTTTGGATTCTTACAATTAATTTGATGATTGAAAACAATTGAAGAGGACAATTATTATATGAAGAAGTGAAAAAAATATGCACAAAAGGAGAGTGGGGCTAAGGGAAGAAAAGAAGAAAGTTTATAGTAGAAAGATTATTGGTATTCAGATTAAAGTGTAGCTAAGGAGGAACACCAGGTCTCTAAATACTAGTTTGTTAGCACACAAATAATTTCTAAAATCAACTTGAGTTCGGCAGTTTTTGGCTTTAGATTTATTTCTTCCATTCATTTTTACTCGTTCACTTTAAATTTTGTACGTTCATAAATAATAATTGACATAAATATTTTATCATAATATCTATATTAATTAATATTTACTATCAAATTTTATTAAAAAAAAAACAATTTGAGAAATATGTAATTAATGCTAAGAGTGATTTATATATGTAATTAATGCTAACGATTTGTGAAAACTTATTTTTAAAAAGATTTGACAAATAAAAATAAACCGAGAAATATTATTGAATAAATAGTCGCTGTCGTTGTGAAGTTGACCAAAAGCAGCACCTTATCTCTATTCTCTGCTTTCATATTTCAACTCCAATTTTAATGATTAATTAAAATGATAAAATGGCGTAATCATATGTGCATGCTATTAGGTAACATTAGAAATTCAAACGGATTGGAAAATTGTTCAGTTAGTTGTCATTTGTTTAACCAATAAAATCTACTTTATAATTTTGCTTCAAACTCATGACACAATAATTTCGAAGTTTATCTTCTTGATGGAATAATTAAAATATTACTATACAAAATGATTTATGATAAATAAAAACAAAATAGTTCTCCTTTACGAAATTGTCAAGAAAGTTCATTAATGTCAACTGTGATATTACTGCTCACACAGTCGCATAAAAGGTTCAATTAATTATACTACATGTTTAGGTACAGCTATAAATTTTACAAGACCAATCAATTATCATAAAAGTAAAAAGAAAAACAAAACATAGTTTGGTCCTTTACCAGGTTTAAATATTTTCTGTAATTAGCTTGTTGTGCTATATATTTGATCATATGGAAATTTTATCTTTTAAGACCAAAACATTAAATTCAATCATATCATGCTGTACCATGCACATGGCTTACATCTGTCTCACACTCTTGTACTCTTTTATTATTTACTTTATGACAACAAAAACCTATAGTTCATAATACTCACGTATGCTCTTACCAGTTACCATTGATTCTTTTTCTCTTTATTTACACTTAGATAAAATAATAGTATAATTTAAAAAGTCTTTGTGGGCGGTGTCGTATTTGAAAAAAAAAACCTTTTCTTGAAAAATAAATATTTTGATTTTTACTCATGTTCTGGTATTTGATAAGTAGGTAAAAGTATTATCGACAATCGTATATATGGAGTGATTGATCAAAGGGGTGGGCATAAGGGGGTAGGGAGGAATGGTGAGCTTTGAACGTTATTATTTGTTGGGTAATGTTAACATCCTACCTATGGCAAGGCCCACAAAGGCGGGGTGGTCCGGGTCAGAGTCATGATTGAACACAATGCTTGCTTGATGGACTTACTTAAGAAAAAAAATATCGCCTTGACTATCAGCTATAGCTTTTGACATGGTCGTAAGCGATCCTAATACTATGTACTATAAACTATTTTAAATGTACTCTACTAATGATGTTTTGTTTTTCCTGATTTTAAAGACTAATTTTTTGACAAACAATATTTTTTAAAACATTTTGACTAATCAATGTGAAAATTTGAAAATTATTTTCCTTTCATGCCAAACACACCCTAATTTTATCTTCAAGTCAGTGGTTTGATTATTTTTTTTTTCTTTCCCTTTATCACCTCTTTCTGTTCCTTTTGGTGTGCGGTTTGGCAAGAACTTTTGTCCGAATGCTACAAATTGTAGTAGTTCGTAAAAAGCGTATTTGAAACCCAAAAAATATAATAAAAGGAGCAATAGTTGGAGAGAGCCGTCAATTATATTCATTCACACATGTAATCACGTTTCATTAGTACTGTTTGTGTATAAATTAATACAATATATACTGCAGTAGATTCAAGATTCCTTATTATCCATTGCTAGAGTTTCTTAATTAGTACTTCTTAACAGATAATTATCCCTAAATTAGTGTCTAATCCTCCTCACGTAATCACATAAGCGTGCGAATTAAAATACTTAAATGACCTACTTCCATGGTCGCACCATCCCCCACCTCCACATACCGAATTGCTTCCCTATCAATCCATTCTGACTTTTCGTTTTTTTTTCTTATAGTCAAGTGACTTTCACTCCTTCAAATCTATTATTATTATCAAAATCTTAATTGATTTTATGCACTTGGGAGCTTCATTAGGAATGAAAAAAATTGTTCATGTGTGGACTTAATTGTCCTTTTCTTCGTCTAGTAAAGTCACCTTCAATGAGGACAATAATTGTTATTCTATCTTTATCGTGTGTAAGTACATTTTATAATGAGTTCCACTCGAACTTTTTCTTTCTTTTAACTTTCTTCAATTAATATGGATAATCAAAAGTACTGGTCCACTGGTCCTTCACTTATCATCTCACATGACTCGAATTTCTAAGGTAAAAATTGAAGTTAAAAATGCTTAAACACTTAAGCCAACCTCTTTCGTCATCTAGCTACTATACAGTGTATTTTAATTGTTAATCATTAACCTATAAGATACTAATTAGAGAGCTTCGTGAATATAGTAATCCCCCCTTTTTATTAAAGTTGGTAATCTAAAAATTTAAGATGGTGATATTAAAGTGTATAATCATCTCATATAAAAATTTAAGTCGATACACATTTAAAAATATGTATAAAACAATATTGAGTGCAAAAATTACTAACTATTTATATTTTCTCTTCTCATCTGATTCATGCACGTAGGCGGTTTGACATCCTAATTATAAACTATATCAAATTAATCAATTACAAATATATAAACGTTAGACTTCTACATCCTAATTCTAAAGTATACATTGCTCTTTATCATATATAGAGCATGTTTCTATTCACTTAGCGTCTTCTGCCTGTTACGGTTTTCATCCAATTAATTCGTGAATTAGTTCAACTTTTGTATGATTTGAAGACATGTTATTATATATCATCTAAAAAGTCTATGCAACCAATACCAACGGAGAAACTACGTAACGACACCTTCCATTTTAGGAGATTGTTTGTTATTGGTGCCTTTCTCCAAATCGTAAAACTAAGCCTAACTTTAATTTGTTAAACTAATAATAATAACACAAATTTGACATTTGACTACAGACTTTCTTTCTGGTAAGATGGAAAAAATGTGGGCCATGTTTCATCCATACCGACAAGTAGCCAATAGGGGAAACACTCACGTGTCATCTTTTGATTCCAAAGAATGTCCAAATTATTGACGATAACAACATTATCTTCTCACAAAAAAAAAAAAATAGGTTTAGATGACTAATTAAGTACTTAATTAATTAGATTAGATAAGACTAAGCAGCAAAAGTTGAAGGTGAACTCTATGTTTCTCGTTTCCGATCATAACAATTCAACTAAATTTAGGATTGAATATTAATTAGTTTTGGCACAAGGTGTGTTAACTAATTATATAATTAATCTCAATTTTTGAGGGGTTGATTAAGATGTACTTAATTAATTAATACTTGGGAATTAAGTCGTATAACATTAGGTAATGGATAAAGATTGAAATATGGTTCATTGTATGGAAATGAATGAGGAGGTGTAGATATTATATGAATGGATAGTAAATTCAAAGAATCGGTATAGATTAGGTCGTCTAAACTAATTAAGAGCAACAAACAAAAAAGAGGCAAAGCTAAGAATGAAATGTCCTTCTAAATTTAGAAACTTTCCTCTTTTGTTTGCTTTTGGCATGTCATATTCTTCTTAAAGTTGAAGCTGAATCAAGTGGCTATGGTACAGATACACTCCCTGTTGGATGAAACTAGTAGGCATCTAAAAAGATAGTACTGTCCCTCATCGATATATTAGAAAGAAAGAACTTCCTTTTTTTCACTTTACAAAAATTGATCTTCTAGTAGCTAGGCTAGGAAAAGCAAGAAAAAGAATCAGTAACTCTGTTGATCAAGGTTAGGATAGATAGAAAGAATCACCTAGTATTTTTTGTCTCTGAATTTAGAAACTGAGACCTTTAGGGTTCTCATTTACTTCATTGACTACCGAGCCACCCCTTGGGTGCCTAGCTAGTACAAATTTATTACAGAATTATTCCCTTAGACCAAAACTATGACGACTAGTCATATGAATATACTTGTATGATTATAGGAAAATAATAGTATGATTAAACAAATTGATAGAGTATATATTTAAAGATTTTGAAAGTCATTGAGCTGATTTCGCAAAGATTACAAAGATAATATTCTTAATCACTACTATGACAAGACTTTTATTCCCCAAGGAAAATTGAAAAAGAAAAGGCTACAAATTATTTTCAGAACTAGATATGGTAGATTGTGGTTGGTTAATCCTAACACCAACCAAAATGCAATGCTACGATCCTAATCTATTAAATAAATATAGTAAGTACCAATTAGTTCTTTTATTTTAATTTATTTTTCATTTGATATTATATTCTAGTACGTTGTCCAACATTAGTTGTAGGAAGAAGTATGAAGTAGGTCAATCTCTCGTATTGAGTCATGTAAAATTGCAGAATGAAAAAAGAGTTCATTTATTCATTTTATTTATTGCTTAAATTATTTATATATAAATAGTAGTTCTGTATTACTTTAGTTAATACTAGTGATGATGAGGTCCTACTATCTAAGACTTCTTCAGAAAAATCTTTATCCACATAGCTATCTCGATAGTATCCTAAATCTATAGTATAATCTATTATCTATAGTATTATAACAGATTATATAGAAAAAAAAGTAAAGATTATAACGCCCCTTTGAAATTAAACAAATCAAAATATGCAAATTTGATGATTATTCATTTTATAATTAAATAATGTATCAAGGGGATTACTAATCATGTTGAAATTAATAATAATTCTTGAATTATTTACTTTTTATTTCATTTTTTTGATTAATTACATTAAAATTATGATATATATGGTTTACAATCTAATACATCCGTTTGACTTTAAATTGAATAAAATTATCATTGAACCTTTCTTATAAATAATATTGGAAAAAAATATATTTTACCCAAGGACACTTATATTTAGATTGTTATCTCACATTGAATGCATGCATGTGATACAATACTATGCCAAAACTTTGGTTTAAAATATATAAAATACTATATCACTTATACATAAAATCAAAAAAACATTGAAACAAACGACATAAATATTTCCGGTATATAATAAACACCAAATTTAGTTATAATGATTCTAAACTACCCAACTCGTTGTTTTCAAGTTTTTGGTATGTAATATAATATTTTTATTTATTGGTACAAGTTTTTGGATTATTACAATTTGGTCAGTTGTCGCTAGCGACACTTCCATTTCATGTATGCCGCAAACAGATTTCTGGCCTTTTAGTTGATTAATTATCTAAAATATAATTAAGAAGTGATCGAAAATTAATTAAATTAAAGATTAATTAAAAATTCAACTAGCTGAAGGTCTATTGGAAATAACCTCTTTATCAGGGATAAGATTTGCGTACATCCACCCTTCTTAAACTTTGCTTTTACGCTGGATATGTTATTGTTGTTATAAAAGATTAATTAATTAAGAAGTGAGGATTTTTAGAGGTCCCAATATTTGGGACTAATGTTAGTTCAGTTAGGTAAGAATGAGCATCATATGCACGACAAGCTGGGCTTATAATGTCCAAACAGTGTATGCATGAACCACAGCCTACTATTTAGCAGTTTCCTATACTATGAAGTAACCACAGCTACTTTCCAAAATTATTAAAGAAAAATAAAAGGAGAGAAGAAAAAAGAAAAGATAATTACGTTTGTCTAATTTGTTTAGTAGCTAGGCTAAGCTATATATACTAGCTATGCCAAAGTATTTAATTAGTTATACCAACGTTTGATAAATAATACTATGGAAATTCGTCCAACTATATAAAAATGGTGGCTTGAAGATAATAATTAGGAGTAATATTTGACTAAATATGGTAACATAAACTTAATTAATTTGACAAAATCAAAGTTCATCTTGCATTGATTCACATTGAATAGATGAAGCTTGGATTCAATCAAAGAGCTTGTAATTATGTATGTATTCGTTTGCTTTTCCTACAGATCAGCCCGTCTGTAATAATTATTAATTAATTATCTGCTTTTAATTTAATGTCCTCTCCTTTAGAAATATAATATTTGTGACACATTACTATGCCAAAACTTGGTTAATTTCTTGGCCATGCAATGGAATTTTTTTTTTTAAAAAAAATCCTAATTGTGATATTTTATTTTTATTTTCCTTAAAAATATGTTTTAATTACCTAGGGTAGAGGAAACGAGAAAAGAAATAGGAAAAATAAATCACTCTACCATGTAAAAGACTCTAATCGATCACCTTAAATTAATAGCCTATGAGTGAAATTATGATGAATTTATGTGATATTTCATTTGTTATATACTCTTCATTTCTTTTAGTTCTGGTTAATATATCATTTTTTTAAGAGTCAAAGTATATTCCCTTTGATCAATATTTTAACATGTATCTTTTCATCATATTAATATGAGAAGAAATTGTAACTTATTAGTATATTTTTTGAATTTTAAATATATATGGGGTGTGGTGTTGTTAAAATTTTTCATACAATTATCCAACATCTAATTTTTTTTTTATTTAAAATATATAATAAATCTAATTCAAGCTCCAAATATCAGACAGAAATTGCTTTTTGTAAAAAAGTTGACAAGTATAAAAGGGAAAGGCTGGTGTATAACATTAGAGTTTATCTTAAGCAAAAAAACATTAAAGTTTATTGTTAAGGAACACCGAACACCTAAAAAACGTTGCAGTTTAAAAATTTATTTGCACCTGATACAAAATGAACCTTTTTCGTTTTACATATGCACTAGTTCTTCTGGAACAAAAAAAGTCTATTTTCTTTTCCAATCCAAAAAGTCTAAAAACAGGAAACATTTTAAAACAACTTACTTTGACCTCACGGAAAACACGGTGCTCGTGCAACTCCTTGTTCAAAAGTCTAAATAAACTTGTATCCGCGTCTTCAATTTTTCTTCGTAAAAAATAATTGATCATAGTTTCATTTTACAAATATTATCGATAGAAAAGGTAAATAATCAGAAAAAGTAAGTTTAACCAATAATCATACATGTTTGCTCGACAAATAAGGCACGCTCAAATAATTAACCATTTTTATCAGACATTATTGACAGATATATTAGACGGTGCGATTTGCGTTGGAGGGTCTTGAGTGAAAAAAATGTATTTGATATTTAAAAATAGGAGTATATATTTTTAATGGTGAAGCCAATTTTTTGTTTTAGTTATTAGAAAACATTTCCAGAAAATACATATTTTATCAACATTAAAAAATGATTTATTTTTTTCCTTATAACTTCTCAACTCTAACTCCATGTTACTTCATCCAACTAACGCGTAGTCGTTATTAGAAATCTCTAATAGGAGTACAATAAATTCTCATCAGCAATCATGTTAGTTTTGCAGAAAATATTGACATATGGTGAAATTTCCGGGCAAGTGCACAATGGCAGTCTGTTACGTAGAAAGTCGACATAACTGGTGCAAATTATACTATAAAATTAAAATTTCTTTTGTTTCACTTTGTTTGTCTGATTTTTACTTAACTCATAATTTAAAAAAATAAAGAGGACTTTTGAATTTTGTAATTTAAACTAAGGATATGTTCATTAGAATGTCCTTAAATCTTGTAGTTATAAACATATCATATGATAAATTAGAACTAAGAATCGTCAAGAAAAACAAATTCTATGTAACATACTTAAATAATTTTATTTTATTTTTAAAAAAGACAAATAATTGAAGGGAAAATTACGCGGTTAAACAAACTTATACTACTGAATTACTCATCATAGCTATAGTTTGCTATAATTACCACTCGCGACTAACATTATACATTAATTACGTGGGTTGACTTCGAGTTTGTATAATTAGCCACGTTTGTATATGTATAATTCACCAGAATATACAAATACATATGTATAATATACAATTATCTAACCGATATACATATACAATTCACCTTTCTCCCACTCTCTGCCCTCTCTCGCTTGCCTCTCTCCTCCCTCTCCCAATATCGCTCGCCTCTCTCCTTCCTCTCCCAATCTCGCTTGCCATATATACAAATACATATGTATAATATACAACTATCTAACCGACATACATATACAATTCACCTTTCTCCCACTCTTTGCCATCTCTCTCCTAGTTTTGCTCGCCTCTCTCCTCCCTATAACATGTAGCTACGAATTGTAATTATCAAACTATAGCTATGGAGATTAATTAAGCTATTTTTGAGTGACTATATGTGAAGGTTCCTCATAATTGAAATGGCAGGAGTAGTGGGCCAATCTTCAAGCAAAAGATCCTTGTAGTGAATATCTGAACCTAAAATAAAGATAAAGCCCATGAGAAACAACAGGCCAGGCCCAATATTAGTTGATGAATCCGTAGAAGCACATCTATGAGTGGGACTGTGGAAGATAAATGATCAAAAAGACAATAGCAAGCAGGAGTTCAAATCTTCACCGACAATCATCACTATGGAGCAAATGCAAAGATCTTCAATCCCTAAAGCAAATTCATGCTTTGATGATCATCAATGGCTTCAACTCCAATCGCATTGCTCTCAGGGAGCTCATATATGCTTCTGCTGTTACTCTCTCAGCATCTATTCACTATGCCCACAAGCTGTTTGCTCAAATTACTCAACCAGATCTCTTCATGTGGAACACCATACTTAGAGGCTCAGCTCAGAGTCACAGGCCTTCTCTTGCTGTTTCCGTTTATACCCAGATGGAAAAACGTTCCATACGTCCGGATAGTTATACTTTTCCGTTTCTACTCAAGGCATATACCAAGCTTTCTTGGCTTGTTTCTGGCCTTACTGTACATGGGAAAATTGTGAAACATGGGTTTGAATCTAATAAATTTGCGAGGAATACCCTTATATATTTTCACGCTAATGTTGGAGATATAAGAATTGCAGGCCAACTTTTTGATGGTTCTGCTAAGAGGGACGTTGTTGCTTGGTCTGCTTTGACGGCTGGATATGCGAGAAGAGGGGAATTGGATGCGGCGAGGAGGCTTTTTGATGATATGCCGGTTAAAGACTTGGTTTCTTGGAATGTAATGATCACTGGGTATGTGAAGCAAGGGAAGATGGAGAATGCGAGGGAGATGTTTGATATTGTGCCAAAGAGGGATGTTGTGACTTGGAATGCCATGATTTCTGGATATGTGCTTTGTGGAGAAAATGAGAAGGCTTTGAAGATGTACGAAGAGATGAGAGGTGCAGGGGAATACCCTGATGAAGTCACCATGTTGCACCTTTTATCCGCTTGCACTGATTCAGCATTCTTGGATGTTGGCGAGCAGATACATCGATCAATTATTGATATGGGTGCAGGCGAGTTAAGCGTATTTCTTGGTAATGCACTTGTAGACATGTATGCTAGGTGTGGCAACATTAGGAAGGCACTTGAAGTGTTTCAAGGCATGAGAGAGAAGGACGTGTCGTCTTGGAACATAATTATATTAGGATTAGCTTTCCATGGTCATTCTGAAGAATGTATCTCTCTTTTTGAAGATATGAGGAGAATGAAGTATATCCCTAATGAAATTACTTTTGTTGGTGTATTGGTTGCTTGTAGTCACGGTGGTAAAGTTGATGATGGCCGAGAATATTTCAGCATGATGAGAACTGACTACAATATTGAGACAAACATAAGGCACTATGGCTGTATGGTGGATATGCTAGCACGTGCAGGACTATTGAATGAAGCGTTTGAATTCATAAACACGATGGAGATTAAACCTAATGTTATTATATGGAGAACACTGCTAGGAGCTTGTAAAGTTCATTCCAATGTCGAGCTGGGAAGGTATGCTAATGAGCAGTTGCTTAAATTGGGAAGGGAAGACAGTGGGGACTATGTCTTGCTGTCTAATATCTATGCGTCGAGGGATGAATGGGATGGTGTTGAAAGGGTGAGGAAGTTGATGGATGACAATGGGGTTTGGAAAGAACCTGGTTGTACTTTAATTGAGGCTGATGATTATGATCTCAAGAATTTTTGTTTTGATTCCAAGCGTAAACACTCTTGAGAATAGAGATAGCAGGCACAAGCGGAGAAGGGAGCAACTAAGCTTAATGCCAAACTTGGTACGCGTGAAGGTCCATCCTCTGTGGGAGGGTACAAAGACGACATCTTTGATCCAACTCTTCCGTCTATTCACATCATAAACCACTGTAGTTCATTAGACGTGCAAATTGCATTTTGGATTGTTTCTATCAGCAGTTCATTGAGGATTTGTGGTCATTGTATGCCTCATTTAGACATTTTGTTGTAGTCTTCGTTAGTGCATACAACATTAATTTATATTTGGCTAGGGCTGTGTCAGGTATTTTAGGACTTGTAAGTTGCAGGTCCAAATAAAATTTATAGCTAAGCTTTATACAGAAATTTGATGTACTTGTTGATTTTCAGCAGGAAGACAATTGTCAAGTAATAACAGAACAAATACAACATCAATTTTATTGATTGAGAGGAAGAATCACTAAAACAAACAGATTTAATAACATCTTGAAGGAATAAATGACAAGAATCATTCAAAAATTTCTTGGAATAAAACACAATATCAAATGATGAAATCGCGCGTCCTTTCTTGGCGCAGGAAGTGATCAATAATCAGTTTCTTGAAAGGGCCAGAGCAGACAATATGATGAGCAGCAAAAACACAAGAACTCCAATGAAGGATCCAACCAAAGAGCCAGATGCACGATCGCAGAAAGAGTTGTACTGCTGGCAAATAGCAATCCAATTAGCACGAGCATTTCCCTTGTGTGCCAAATACACAATGGCTGCTGCTGCTGATGCTCCAGATGTTAAAAATGCCATCATCACCGTATCAAAGAAGATCAACACCACCCTTGTTATTCTTGCACCACTCATCACAATGTGCAAGATGGATAGGACAAGAGATACAGCGAGGTACGCGCTAACTATGCCATTAGCTACCACAAAGAACCTGTGAATTTTCATAAACAATAATGAGTAACCTGGTTAAAAATTAAAATTCTAATATACTACTTACTATCATAGGTTAAACTGCACCCATCTTTACACTAACATAGATAACATCTAATAAGTGTTAAACTAGTTACCTGAAAAGTAAGACAAACAACCTGCTATAACATGCTAAAGTACAGTAATAAGTAATATATTTATACCGTCAGTGTATATGAATTATATCGCAAACAAAAAAATAGTAGTTATAGTGTATTATCTTACGTGAAAGTAGGAAGGTCCTTGTACTCAGCCTTAAACCTAATGAACTGTTCGAAGGAGGGAAGGGTCTCATTAGTTGTTCCCATGGCAATTGCACTTCCTAAGGTACCTAAAATGGCAACAATTCTCATAATAAAATCAAGAAAAGAAATTCCTCTGTTCCCCTTTGGCTTTGAATCTTTTGAATCATCTCCAGCTTCACTGCCACCCATTTTCTCCTTGATTTATTACTTTGCTATATACTCTTCAACAGTTTCGAATTAATTTCGATGTTTTTATGAACTTTTGTTGTGGTACACTTAGAGCAATACTAACATGCTATTTATACTAGGAAATAATTCTGTTAATTTCAAACTGTACAATCAAGAATCCACTATAAAGCATAACGTAAGTCAATAAGTGGAATGGTTGGTTTTGAAAATCCTACTTATTTAATTCGTCCCATTGGTAGGTAACTATACATTACTGTTATTAATTAAGTTAAAGCCAATATGCTAGGTCTTTTTAAACATTTTTTTTTAATTCCATGGTTTTGGCACTTGAAATAAGCATTAATAAAGAGCAGAGTTGCAACTATTAAGGTGTTAATTATTACTCCCTCCGTTCAACAATACTTGTCCACTTTATGAAATCAATGGATAATACTAAATTAACTTCATCAACTCCTCTTGCTTGCATTTATGTTTTCCTAGATATTGGGAAAATTAAGATAGGTAAGCGAGAACGAAGAAATCACCTAGTGTTTTTTTCCAGGAATTGAACTTGAGATGTTATGGTGCTCAATCTACGTCATTGACTACTAAGCAACACTTTTGGGTGCTAATAGTTTTACATTTTAATTCAGTAGTGTAGGAGAGCATATTGAATAATTAGGAGAAAAAGCATTGGGTATATTAGCAGATGAATAAGCACCAAGAAAAGAGTCAATTTCCGTGTGACAATATAATGTAGCATCGTATTTAAATTTTTAAAGAAAGGTAACCAGAAATAGTCATAAGAGCTTTTGACTATGTGTTCAATAGTCAAAATACGTTAAGTGCTAAACTTGCAAAGGACTTGAAGTGAGATTGTACCTACATCTAATTTGGTAAACAAATTAAGTAAATACTCATGAAACTGTTATCATGTCAAAGCTACATTGGCTACAACAGGTTAACAGCCATCGAAGTCCTTCAACTGCTAGACTAGATACAATCTGAGTCCACTGTATTTTGAACCCCCACGTATGTCCTCTTTTGTGATTTCCACTTTTTTTTACTTTCTTTTTATGATTTGCATCCTATGTTCTTGTAAAATAATTTTAAAAAAATATTAAAAAGCAAGGAACAAATTGAAATACAAATAATACTTAGTAAAAAAGAAATGACACAGAATTTAAAAAGAACTCGATTAAAAAAAATGACCATTTTAAGAGACATTCATTGTAATAGCATATTGACACATGAAAGGTCTTAGCACTGAACCAAAAATATAAATAAAATGGATGCAGTAACCCAAAAAATGATTACCGAGAAATCCATGTGTGACATGCCCTTCGGACCAATCACAACCTTTTAAACTCGGTGGATAATGGACCCACCCCTCTATCCTTCTCCACTTAAATACGGGCTTCCCTTTGCATGGTGTGGGGATTGAATCTGCGACCACCTTTTGCCACCCTATTTTACCCAAAAATTAATTGCATAATTAACTCTTTGTCTTCATCTATCCATATATTGCATAATTCCCCACTGTAACTCAATGAGAGAAAAGTTGTCCCAACATCTGTAACCTGGGGTTTCTAACTCAGGCAAAGCTAATGTCCTCAATCTATCTATGGAACAGATCTTGAAGTCTGATCATTTCATGATCACTTCTCCGAAATGCCCCCGACATAGATATAGTCAAGGGTTGTAGTTTTATGGTCAATTGAGTAGGACTTGGAAGCTCATTTAGTTTGATAACACAAGAGCAACTAGAGCTTTGATACACTTTTTTCTTTTTTGGTAACAACTGTAAAATATTACCATAACCACCAAAGAACAAATACAAATAAAAGAGCACCTATTTCTTAAACAAAGAATAGGCTTCTAACAAAAGAAAATACCTAGTTACATAACAAATGTTGAATAAAGTGTCTACATTTATTTGCTCTCTTAGAACTACTAAGTAAGTGTAATCTTTCACTGATTTCCTTCTTTATATGTGTTACTGCCTCTTCCGTATGTACACATATGTCTCTAAATCTCCTCCAATTCCTAGCACGCCAAGTGTGGTATATGATTGCTCCGCAGATAGCTGCCATGATCTCTTTTTTGAATTGCTTCCAACGATTCCCTTTTATGTTTTCCAGGACCTGTACAATACCAATATTATGCACTGGTACTTCTGTCCATTGGTGCATAGCTTGCCACACAGCTGATGTCCATTTGCAATCTTCAAAGAGATGAACATTAGTCTCCATTACTTTTTCCTCACATAAACAACATGCAGTATCCTCCACCTGAATCTGCAGTCTCAACTTTCTTTCCTGTGTGAGTAATCTTCCTTGAACTGCTAACCATGTCATGAATCTATGCTTTGGTATAGCCATTAACGTCCAGATTAGTTCAGCAATATTCCATCTAGGCTTAGGACCCATGAGTGCTTGATAGCTCTTGGTAATAGAATACTTACCAGTTTGAGTCAGCATATATCTTCTATGATTGTACCAGCCCTGCATGTGCTTTTTGAGTGCATTAATTTTCCTCCAATATCAGCTACAGTCAATAGGAGTTTTATGAGTCCATATTGAAGTGTCATTCTTCATATATATGCTGTGAACCCATTTAACCCACAATGACTCTTTGTTAACTATAATTTGCCACAATAATTGGCCCACATATGCCTTATTCCAATTGCTACAACCTTTAATATTCAAACCACTTTGTATTTTTGGAAGACACATTTTATCCCATGCAACCAATGCTACCTTCTTCTTATTAGCACGGCTTCCCCATAGGAAATCTCTGCATATCTGATCCACTGTCTTGAGAATACTCTGGGGAAGGATGAATACTGCTCCCCAAAAACTATGAATTGAGAACAGTACTGCATTAATCACTTGCAATCTCCCTGCATATGAAAGTTGTTTAGAGTATGTTACTTTTATTCTGTGAGTAATCTTGTCTATCAGGGACCAACACTCAATCTTCTTCCATTTCTTAGGTGACAAGGGAAGTCCTAGGTATTTAATTGGAAACACACCCTCTGAAAATCCAGTTCTGGCTAGGATTTGAATTCTGACACTCTCATCTACCCCAGCTAGGTACACATTAGATTTCTCCAAGTTGGCCCCCAAACCAGTAGCAACATTGAAGTGAGTTAATGCTTCCATCACTCTATTCACTGAGTCCACATTTCCTTTGCAAAAAATCATCAGATCATCAGCAAATATAAGGTGTGTAAGTTTCAGTTTCTTGCACATTGGGTGGTACTTGAAGTCTGGCAATTGACTCATTGTATGTAGTGTTCTAGACAGGTATTCCATCACAAGTACAAATAACAAAGGAGATACTGGATCTCCTTGCCTCAATCCTCTTCTACCTGCAAAAAACCCATGGCTTCCCCATTTACTTTGACTGAGAACATGGTGATTGTTACTCCCAACATAATCCACTTCACAAACTGTCCAGGAAACCCAAAATGAATAAGTACTTCCTCCAGGAATTCCCAGTTAACCATATCATATGCTTTCTTCAAGTCTATCTTCATAAGACATCTAAGAGATGCGTTCTTCCAATTTTAATGTCTCAAGATATCATGGCAAATGAGTACAGTATGCATCATTGATCTTCCTTGGACAAAAGCCGATTGGTTCTCTGCTACTATAAGACTAATAGCTGATTTCAGCCTATTACAAATTAATTTTGATATCCACTTGTAAATGACATTACAACAAGAGATACAAATTCAGGCTTATCAATCTTGGGAATAAATGCAATACTAGTTGAGTTAATCTACCTCGGAATCTTGTTGTTCTGGAAAAATTCTAGCACTGCATTTGTAACATCTTCTCCCACAATAGGCCAAGCTGATTTATAAAATCCACTTCCAAATCCATCTGGTCCAGGGCTTTTATTACTAGCTATCTGAAATATTGTCTTCTTCACTTCTGAGAACTACTACTAGCATTTCATGTTCACTGATGAAATATGTAATCATGAACAGAACGATCAACCAGCAAATCAGGAGAAAGTAACGGCAGCCCAGCCCATGTGTCATCAACATACCTTGGAAGTCAAAGTTCACAGCAGACAACAGACAGACATGGATAACTTTTCTGATTCACTTGTCACACCATCATCGCCCCTGAAGCAAAAGCATTTAGTTTAAATTTTCAGCTTTCCACAAAGACAACATAACTTGGAAGCACAAGGAAACAACAATAAAAAGAAAAAAATAGTATGTCACTGAGTAAAGCATTTTAATACCATTACATAACGATAGGGAAACCTCACAGAAACCATGGAAACTACCCCCTTCAACAATGCAACACAAGAATATTGTCCTAACATGGTTTGGACCTATGTTGCTCGAACAATCCAAAAATATTGTTGCACCCCTGTCGGATCCTCAAAAAATGCACTAATTTTGGAGGAACCCATATGCACGCAATGACATTTTTGAAGATTCCAAGCAACATAGGTTTAGACACCATACCATACACAAAATCCAATATAAGAGAGTCATTGGCTAGTTGTAACACTATGTATTGTTTGCAAAAGTTGTAACCTATGTGGGCAATATATTGATTTGTAGTGTCCATAATATATTTGATATCTAAAATGACAATAACATCACCAGGAAGTGGCAACAAGAGGGAAACCAAGAATCTAAGGTCAAAACTTAGTACATACTATGCTCTTTGACAAATTGTGAGTCCACAGGGTGAACTATCAAACTCGCAGATGAAAGAGGAACTTCTGCATATTCAATCTTAATCACAGCTCTATCAAAAAGGCCCTCTTAAGTTTGCCACCACAGCCAAAAGCACATTTCTGAAAATGCAGCACCACTCTGTGTCTGGATAATGTCTCACTAACAGCCAGTTCCTTAGAGAGCAGGAACGAAACGAAATCAAGCATTTCTAGCTCTAGTTTCGAATGAGCTTCTCCCAATTATGTCTGGTAATAGAATAGGGCAAGAACGAAACAAGGGGCGTTGTATGGAGGTTTCCAAGCAGAGGTGTGAAGCAATTGAGATGCATAGAGAATAGATGGTAGGGTTCCACACCTCGCCTAGCACTGCGCTTAAGTGGAGCTTGTGGTCACTCGTTCCTCTCTTGTTCGAAAGAGCTTCAGATTGGATTCAACACTACATATGATATTCCATTCCGGCCCTCACTAGTTCTCTCTTTAACCAATCAAGCAAGACAGATGGTAACAAATGGGGGGTCTGAAAATGAAGCACCGCTCTGTGTCAAGGATAATATCTTACTAATACATACTCCCTCCGTCCCATTTTATGTGGCAACATTTGACCCGGCACGGAGTTTAAGACATAAATGAAGACTTTGAAATGTTTACCAAATTGCCCTTTTAAAAAGTAGACTCACTTTTCTCTCTCCTCATAAATGTATTGGAGTATTATTTTAAGATTAAGTGGGACCAACAAAGATGAAAGAGGAATTGTACCTTTAAATACTTACCATATAAGGAACTGTACATTCTTTTTGGGACTGACCAAAAAGGAAATGGTGCCACATAAAATGGGACAGAGGGAGTAGTTAGAGAGCAAATGTCCAGTTGAGCACCCATAAGTATCTGCTCCAGCAAGTGATTTCTCCATACTTCTCCTCAAAGCATATTTCACATTAGCTAACAATTCCCTAGTGTCAAAATATCAAATTTAGAAGAGGGCATACCCACTGAAACTGCAAAAAGCAGAACTCGTGAAATGGTAGAAATTGATGGTCATAAACTTCAGTTGGCTCAAACAACAAGGAAGTTAAAATTTGTCATCAGGAATGAAACCCCTCTGCAGCATTTCATCACGGAAATGAAAAGCCTCCTTCAAGTTATCCTGAGAGACATGTCCATTTATCAATGATGTATATGTGGATCTGTCCGGGTTAATACCCCTCTCAACCATTTTCCTATACAGCATGTTGGCTTCCTGCATTCTACCAAATTTGCAGAAACCATCCAGTATGGTATTATAGCTTATAACATCAGGTGACAGACCTTGATTTCCCATTTCATTAACCAAATCTAAGGCTTTATCCATATTCTCCTCTCTTATAAACCCATCAAGAAGAGTATTGTACGTAATTGAATCAGGAAATAATCCTTGGGACTGCATCTTGTTCCGAAACTTAGCTGCCCTTGAAGCATCACCAGACTTGCAATATCCCTTGATAATAGAGTTGCAAGTCACAATAGTAGGTTTGATACCTAGGATAATCATATCATCCCACAGTCTTAATGCATCAGATGCACGACCCTTATTACAAAAGCCAATTATGAGAATACTATAAGTAATATAATTAGGAGAAATGTTTACAGAGATCATCTCATCCCTTAAACTGAAAGCTTTTTCCATATCACCAACCTTACAAAATCCATCAATCAAGCTGTTATACGTCACAACATCAGGCTTGAGGTTTCTCAGTAGCATGGCTTCAAACAGGGTCTGTGGTTTGTCCATGTTACCACACTTGCAATATCCATTGATAAGCGTGGTTAAAGTGTAAAAATCAGGATTTACATCTCTTTCCAACATCTCATTGAAAAGCTCATCAGCTTCATGAAGCATCTTTCCTTTGCATAACCCATTCAATATAGTATTGTAAGTCACCACATCCATAACTAAACTCTGCTTCAGCATTTCATCACGCATCTTCATAGCCTCCTTCATAGAACCATTTCTACAAAACCCACCAATGAGAATTGTGTAGACTACATTATCTGGTTTAAGACCCTTGTGTTTCATATGCTGATAGTATGCCAATGAGCGGTCGAGACGACCAGTTCTTGAAAACAATCCAATAAGAGAACTATAACTAACCAAATCAGGGATGATAGCTCGACACGACATTTCTTTGAAAACAGATTCTGCTTCCAGCACATTACCTGTTTTACAGCACTCAGCAAGCAATGCATTATAACTAGCAGTATCAGGGGCCAGTCCACTCTCTTCCATCTCAACCAAAAGTTCCCTTGCTCTCCCGTATTGTCCATTCTTACACAAACCATTGAGAATAGAATTATAAGTTCAAAGACAAGGTCTTAACCCCGTAGCTTTCATAATGTTTATCACTTCATAGGCTTCTTCAAGAAGCCCCTCGTGACAATATGCATTTATCAAAGTATTGTAAGTCACAATATGCGGAAAAAATCCCTTCTTTTCCATTTCTTCAATAAACGGATTCACGCATTCAATTTTCCCATCTTTACACAAAGCATTCACCATTATATTGAGGGTATACACATTTGGCTGAATGCTACTCCCTGTCATCTCACCATACACTTCCCATGCCAAGTCAACCCAACCAATCTTCACAAGCCCTCCTAGAAGACCATTACACGCATTTATCGGAACACAAAGATTCCTCCTTTGCAACAACCTAAATACTTCTACAGCCTCCCTAATCTTCCTAGCTTGTACATAAGTCCTAATCAGCAAATCAAAAGCATATGGATTAGACCCGCATACCCCATAAGTTGACACCAAAGATTCCACAATCTCAATTCTTGAAACCTCACTTCTTCTAATCATCCTTAAGATAAAACCCTGTGCATCAGCTACCCTCTTAGACCTAATCAACACATGTACAGTAGCACTCAATGACCTCGAGCAATGTTTGAAATTAGGACAATTTACAGAAACCAAGTTAATGAATGTCTGTGCTAAATGCAAATTATCACGACAATTATCAAGAACTTCAAGAAAAGTAGACGTATTTAAACCATGTAAAGAATTGGTTATTGGCTTACCTTGTTTAAGGTTCCACAAGATTTTCTGGACTAAAAATGTGTCATCAGATGGTGGAGTTGAAGAGCCATTAGCAAAGTGTTGTGGTTCAGAAATGGGCGATTTTGGGGAATTTTCTAAGTGAGTCGTGTTTACAAGTGAAGCACAAGTTACTGTGGTGGATTTGGGAAGACATATGCGTCCTGCTGCTTCCATGGAAAATTGTTTTTTTGGGACTGCCAAAGTCTGGAACTATATTAATATTAACAGAGGCGGTTTAGGATTCGGAGAAAGATGTTTTTTATTAAAAAAATTAGGAATTAATTAAAGCAAAAAATACTCAATTGGATTAATAAATAATAGTAATAGCAAATAAGGAAGAACGAAAGGGAAAAAAAAAAAACTGATGCCTTGCGCACAATTAAAAAAAAAAGGAAACAAATAATAGTAGGGGAAATAAAAGAAGAGAGAATGTTTACCTTTTCTTGTTTGATTTTTGCAAAATAATTAATTAAAGGGATAAATATTTATTTACATTGAATTATTTAAAATAGGATTATATATCATCCTCTAATTTTTGGTGTAAAAATACTTTTTTCCATGATTAAGCAAGTTAAAGATATGAAAAAGTTGCCTCATCAGACCTACATTCATATCAGAGTCCGACTTTAAAATAAATATTGTTTGGAATGGAATAAATAAAGCCAACGATAAAGGTAAACAGTTCGCTGCTTTGATATGATGTCCAAAAAGTGTCTTTTATAGAGTCAAATTCAGTGATACCATATTTATTAATCGCATTGATCACACCTACTACAAGAAATAAAGAAAATACTTAGTAGACTAGATATAGTATCAATGATTTCGACCCTCTTTTTTCATTTATGGGTTTTTCTTACAAAATTTTTAATGGGCCTCTCCACAGCCTTTTGAAAAATTGGCACACCATAACAACTTATAGACTAAATTGACATTAACTAACATTTAAAAAAAAAATGAAATTGGCATTAAAAAGTTTTGAAATATTTATATTGGCAAGAAATAGCTTGTTATGTATTCTTGAAAATTAGAACTACTACAAAAGGTTAACGGCATCCAAGTCCTTCAACTGCAAGACTAGATACAAACTTTTGAGTTCATTGTATTTTAAACCCTCACGTTTGTCCTCTTTTGTGATTTGCACATTTTTTACTTTCTTTTTATGACTTGCCTCCTATTTTCTTGTAAAATAATTAAAAAAAAAAATTTTAAAAATTGAGGAACAAATTGAAATAATAATAAGAAGAAGAAATAATTCAAAATGACCTGCTATTGACACATGAAAGATCTTAGCACTCAACAAAATATAAATAAAATGGATGCAGTAATCCAAATAATGATTAGACCTACACTGATATGAGAAAATTTATATTTATATTTAATCATAATTGACTATCTCCTTAATTTTAATGTAAGGCCTAACTTTTGGAACTTGAAATGAATCTCAAATTTTGGGCCTCTCCATGTAATGAGGCCTTTTTATATTTATTTATGGGCTTCTCTTACAAAATCTTTATTGGGCCTCTCCACAGCATGGGTTTTCCCTCATAAATCTTCTTGGGAATATTTCACAAATAGCTACCATAGGAAATTTAATTAGGCTCCTTAGCTACGGTTTGTCTAATTACATTTTATAACTATAGTCATGTAGCATAATTAAGTACTAAATGTTAGCTTAGTTATATAATTTTCTCAATCTTTAATGGGTTGCGAGTTCGTAATAAAGCCAGTTTGAGCACCGGGGCCAGTCTATTGGGCCTTATATATGATTCTGCATTTTTTTCACAGTGTCGGTTTATTGTTAACCTCTTATAACAGGTATTATGCCTTCTTTTATGAGTTATTAACTTCACTTATGTTTCCTATAATTAACGTTTAGATGATTTGGTAACATACTGAGTGTATACAAGTTAATTGATTTTCCATGCAATATTAGGTCATTTTATCAACAAACGTGATTAGACAATATATATAAAAAAGTAAACGCGTAGAAGTTCTGCACATTTGCGTACCTAACTCATATTATCAAATATCAAAAGAAAATGTAAGAAATTGTGTTGTAAGTGAAATGACAAGTGTAGATGGTCACATCAATACTCTCTCCATTTTATATTACTGACTCTTATATCATGAAAATTTTATCATATTTTTTTCTTTCTACCCTCAACATAACTACATAAAATAGTAATAATCAAATTAGAATTTCAAAGTTTCATTGATAAAATAATTAGTTTACTAAATCAATATCCGAACAAGTAAAAATGAAAGTGATGAATTAAGTAATAAACAAAAGCGTATTGGTCTCCCCAAGGTGGAGTTGACTTTGTCCCTTGAGAGAGTTGGATGGTTATTAGTTGTCTCTTTATATTCAACGATAATATCTCACTAATTGTTTCAGCAATTGCAAACAATTAGATCAGAAGACGAAGAAATTTAAAAAAAAAAAAGAAAGATGAATCAGAACATGATCTCATTTTTGATCGGAATAGTTGGGGCAACTTTTACGCTTGGAGCATATTCGCAAACATGGATGACTCCAACACAGAGCATAACAACTGGTCTTGTAACTCTCATGTTTGGTCTTCTCGTCCGTGAAGGTTTCATCTCCCTTTAGCTCTTTATATTTTCATTTTTGTTTATGAACATCTTCTCCTTTTTTTCTATGTTTTTTACTTTGGGGTCTGTAATAAATCATTTTACAGAGCTATATGTCATATGTGGTTGATCGATTACTAATTTTGTTACTTACAGTTTGATTGTGGTATTTACAAATGTTATTTTAGTTATGTGGTCGGTAGATCAGTAAAGGTTATTGGTAGATTGCGATATAATTCATATATAGATTTTGGCTCAAAGATTTGAAATAATATTTTGAAAATTGATCTATTATTTCAGTTTCAGACTTGAAATAATATCAAATTAATTCAAAGTTTTAACTATTTTTTCCCATCAAATCTTTAACTCGTGGAAATAAAAGTGAGATGCTAAAATGAAACTTTGGGAGAATGGGCCAATTTATATATCTTGTATAACTCAGGAGGTGCCAATTTGAAAAAGGAACCTACAACTTCAAATTTAAGAACATACTCTCACAATAAACCAAATTAAGGATAACTTGTTTTTGGTATTTTATCTTACATCACATTTATTAGTCAACAAACGTTTCATGGTCCATGACCTACCTCGCTAGTTCCACACATGTTTTACTGTTAAAACACAAAGTAACTCATCATCAGCTAAATTGTGTTCAATACTTCCTCTCCTTTTTCCACTAATTATTGTGATGTATATGTTACCATGATTATTGTGTCCAGTTGAGAAACCAAGAATTCCTGTTCAAACTTTTAATGTGTATAAACAGTACATTTTGACCTATAGTGTATATTTATTATTACACAGTACACTTGACATTATTGAGAAAAATATTTAAACATTCTTCAATAAATTGATGTTGGATGGCGATAGGATTTTGAGTCATGGCAACTAGATATCAGTGCAAGTTTGTTACAAACCTAGCAGCATCCGCTAGCACATGTTTCTGTCGAACAAACTCTTAACAGTTAACCTAATTATATTAATTAGGATTTGGTCTATGATCCATAACATATCATATGTCCCTAACATCCTGTTGAAGCTCATGAGAGATACTTTCTCCCTGCATATTAAATTACAATTATATATAACCTAATGCTAACATATTAATTAATAACTAGAGACGTGTTTCGCAAATAAAAAATGTAAGCAAAGGATATATAGTCTACCCGTTGTCTCATAGATTCCTTAGTGTTGTCCACAATTGCTGATTTGACATCCACAACAATAGCTATTTCATATGAACTCTGGCATGAGAAAATGAGGCAGATATGTAGCCAAAAATGACTTGCCAGACATGAAGCAGAATTGATCGAGCTTGCCGGCAAGTCATCCTTGGCTGCAATTCGATAACCTTATTCCCTCATGCAAGACTTTAACATGAATAAAACGTGTAGTTTCCCCAATTAAGGAGATCAAATCAAATAGAATTAGCGGTCATCTAACTCTCATTGGATGGAATGGAATAGAAAGAATAAAGAAGTAACTTTGACAGTGCATGAAACGAATGAGGTTTGAAGCAAAGTATACAGCCTCTAGGAGTTGTAGATAAATAATGGATTCTTGTATGGGAAAGGAAATCTAGTAATACATTAATGATAGCTATGGATGATCAGTCAATTTCTATGTAATGCCCAATGGAGAAAAGGGGAAAGTTAGTTTGGAGGGGCTCTTAGGATTTGGATGTGACTAGCCACTGTCCCTATCATCCCCCCATAACTTGATATAAAGAGACAGTGAATCAAAAAAAATGTTGTACCAACACTTGTCCAAAAGATGTTATACAAGGCAATAAACGCAGTCTGCGGATCAGGCTCCCTACTTGTACCTTTCGGCATGGAGTTAGGTACACAAATTTACTGCTCCATATTTTACCAAGCTGGCCATGAATTTCATTGATTCAGCTTTTGCAGTCTGGTGACCACTGCATTGTCACCCTTACATCTTAGACATAGTAATGTGAATTTAACTTATATGTATTAAACAAGTACATAATTTATTTGTTTTTCCTCCAACTCATTTAAAATTATTTATATTGTCATCACATCATACAAATTAAATAATCCATGAGAATTATATCTGTGTCAATTAAGTATGGACAGGCGTTTGGAGCTAATTATGCCACGCCATGTTCAAGTTATTTTAGATATGTAACCCTTTAAATTGATGCAATTTTGTGCACTTGCACCAGACTAGTTTAACATAAAGACGTAGATATACCACACTAAATATCCATGTTTATTTACCAGACATGCAATTGTTTGGTCACCAAGGACAACAAAAACCTCCTCTTAGTTCCATAGGAGATGGCTCTATCCTATAACTAGGTAAGCCAAGGACAACAAAGATATGTACAATTGCTTAGATTACATTCCCTAAGCAATTGTACATATCTTTTGACAAAAAGAACCATAAGAGCTGTTATCCACCAGCTGCCTATTTAATTTACAGATCCCACTGCCTCCAGACCTGAGAGAAAAAATTAGTTCAGTCAATCGCAATATCCATGGTTCACAGTATACAAACCCACAAAAAAAGAAGCAATTTACTTGGCTTACCTAGTTATAGGATACAGCCATCTCCTATATACTTAGCCGAGCAACATCACAGCTCAGCTTCGGATTCTTCTACACCATTGATTGTGTTTGTCAAAAATTATTCCCTAACCTTATAACAATTATTGTTCTTCACATTATTCATTAAATTGAACATTATTTCCCAAAAAGGTTGCAATGGCAAATGCATCAGAAGAAAACTACCAACCTCATTTTAGAATAGTAGGCAAGATGAAAAGAAAGAAGTGCAACCTGAAATTTAGATCTAAATTGGCACATTTTTGAACTATCAACAAGAACAGGTAATTGGCATTGTAACATTCACATCTGAAATAAAACAACCCCTCAAAAAAAAGGGGAATGAAAGCACATGCTTTTTGAAATTGAAAAAAACATTCTTGTCAAATAAATGTAGAGAAAGCGAGAGACCTATAGTGTGCATATATGAGCAAAATCACTTATACCTGATGATTAAGGAAATTATATCTTAGCTTGCACACAAACTAGTACATAGTAAGGATAAGCACATGATTGTAAGAATACTAAAAACTTACCGCCAGATTTACCGCTTACGTATGGTAACTTATTCCTCTCTAGAGACTGTCAGGTCCACAGTGACTGGCAATGAAAATCAGATCAGATAATTTACACTTACTGGTATATATATTATGCATTATTCAATTACATTCAAAATATATGTCTACAGAAAAATGCAAACAGACCTTTAACTCAAGCGGCATACCTGTTGGGTATCCATGACATCCTCTTCAAAACAATCATCGAAAAGTTCGGAAGATGCTTTGAACAACGAATTGATCAGGCAAGCAAATTATAATAGAATATATGTTCTTACGCGGGATGGGAATAAAGGCTACTAAGATCGGAACTCACAACCTACGTAATATGATCACATCTTGAGCAAACATCCAGGGTTATCATAAGCAAACAAGAGAAGATGAAATAAAATTTACTCCCTCCGTTTCATAAAGAATGACCTGGTTTGAGTTGGCACGGAGTTTAAGTAAATAAAGAAGACTTTATGTCAAATGTACAAAATTGCCCTTAATCTTGTGGTTTTAAACATGTCACGTGGAAAGCAAAAAGTAAAATGTTACCAAAAAAGGAAAGAGGTCATTCTTTTTGAAACCGACTAAAAAGGAAAGGAGGTCATTCTTTGTGGAACGGAGGGAGTAAAATTTAAGATACTGTACACTGACTTATGTGTTCCAATACCGGGATACAAATTAAATTGCCCATTCTAAGGAACCAGCAAAACTAGACAGAACTGCACGAGGACAACAGGTCTAACATCTAACTTGATTAAATAAGCAAATCCCACAATAATTCATCCAAATTAAAATTGAACTGAAAAAAGGTATACCAAGACAGGCTGATATTTAAGTGTTTATTCATTTGTAATACAACCACACAAAGGGAAGAAGGATAAAGGCGTGCTGTGCTGGCTACACAGGTTCTTGGGACCACAAGATTTGAGCTTGTAAGTGAATGATGTCAGGACATGGCAAATTTCAATACTAGGTAAAATCTTCAGTTATGGTCCTCCTAAGGAAAAGCATCAAGGTAGGCCAAAGTTTCCAAATCCTCATTTATCTGGTCTTCTGGTTTAGGCGCAAGGGAGGCAATAGGCTGGCTTCAGGCTTCATATATCTCAGCTGTTTTGTTGGGAGGGAAGGAAGCAAAAGGAAAACAACAGCATTAGTTTCAATATCAGGAGAGAGGCTAGGTCATCAACCAAAATGTGAACTTTAATACTTTAGTACAAGCTGAGCTAGCTACGAAATTTTGGCAAATCAAATGAAAGAAGCAATAAATGCAAAGAGGGGATCCACGAGCTACCTGCAGTCCAGTTACACACTCTAGTAACCATAACTTTTTCTCCGGGAAGCAGGGTCTTGCCCCGATGACCTGGCAGCAGTAGCTTAACATGTGAATAATAAGAACAAGAAATTGTAACTCTCATTTTCTAAATTTGGAGCAACTATAATTAGATAAGCTGCACAAAAACTCATGTGCAGCAGATGGAGAATGGCAAAACCACAAGTGCTAGTTAATGTCTGAAGGTCAGACATGAACATTCAAGATACAAACACGTGATCAAAACAGTTAGCAGCTAAAAACAGAATTAAAAGCAAACAAAAGTTTAACCGAACAGCTCATGCTGGTTTTTCTTTAAAAAACGTTTTATTTTTATTTTATTTTATTTTATATAATATTGGACTGCAATGAACTTAAATAGAGCGAAATGGACAACGAGGATTCCTATAGCCAACCCCAACTTGCTTGGGATTGAGGCCTAGTTGTATATTTAAGAGAACTGGCTGGTGGCCGGTACAATCACACCAAGACAAAACAACCAAATTCAGGACAAGGTAGAAAGCCCAGAACAACTTACCTAGAACCACCAGAATGTCCAAGGGAATATCCTTCATAAGCTCCATATCCTATGCTGCTACTCTGCTGATGGAATGATGCACATATATTCGAGAAAATATACATAGCAAAGGAAGTTAATGAATTCCCACAAAATCTTCATAAATTCTGCTCCTCAAGCAATGAAACCCTATGTTACCTGGATAGCACTGTAACTTCCATAACCATCAGCACGTGGAAGATCAGTCGTACCACCATACCCAGCTGAGTAAGAATGTCCATGTCTTCTAGAGTCCCTACTTTCATGTTTCAAGGTATCTGAACCTGCAGTCATGGGGAGGTAGGGAAGAACTGGCACAAAGGCAGATGCAGCACCCTCACTTTCAAAAAGGTTTGCCCTCAAACGTGAAGTTACTTGTATGAGTGCATCCTTTACAACATCAAGTTCTCCTGAGATCTGATATGTTTGGAAGCATATAGATGAGGTCAGTTGAGCAAATAACAAGCATATCACAAGTAACCAGAGAATTTAACAGGATACTCCTGCATAGATAAGAAGCATAAGGAAATGCTAATAAGATCTAAAACGAAAAACAAAAACTATCCTAAGAGTCTTAAATAGGCAACCCCATCTTTTCGTATTGTTTGATTGATCTTTCCCTGTTTCTTTTCTCCTTCCTGGGAGATTGCTTTCGCAAATAGAGTACGGCAGAAGAACACAAAATCAAAATAACTATGAAAGAATAATTGAATGATGCAGCCTGTGGAACACAGGTTACATTCACACCAGACCCTTCCTAAAACTTAATCGAAGACATCTTAATTCAATTCATATTGATCTAAAGAAAACAGATATATATGGCTCCTCAATATGTCTATATCCAAAATTCAAGAACCCACATTCTATGTCATACTCGTACTCCAAAAGCTGAGTACAGGAAGAAACCAGCAACCTTTTTTCTTTCAAAGAGAGAGTAGGAGATAAATTTTGGTGCATTTAAGCTTTACAACTCCTATCAGTATGCTTACCTGCACCATCTCATCATCTTCAGCAGCAACCTTTGGGAGGCCTTCTTTGGAGAGTATACGGATATTAGCTTTCGTAATTTTCCTCATCTCATTGATTATGGTGCCTCCTTTTCCAATAAGACTGCCTATTCGAGATGTTGGGACCAGCAATTCGTGGTTAATGGTGTAAGACCAGAATCTCTATCAACTTTCTCACTGCACCTTGGTTGCAAGCGCAATGCTGCTTCAACAGTAGGAGAATATGTGTCCTCAAAAAACTGAAAAAAACAAGCATGAAAATAAATCTTTATCTTGGACAAACACCCTCAACCTGTACACTCCAATGCTAAACATCAGAAGAAACAGAAAATACCTCTTTCGCAGAAATTGAAATCACACAATCATCACCTTCAGCAGCAGAACTATCTACTTTGATTGCTGCACCAGATTCTTGTCTAATTTGATTGATTATGACACCACCTTTACCAATAACACCACCAATATTTGCTGTAGGACACAGCAAACAGATAGAAAATTCCTTTGAAGAAGACTCATTCCTTGGAGCAGAGTAAAAAGACCTTGATAAGTCCCCACTCTCTCCTTTGTATCCCCTATAAGACCCCATCAATGAGGCCATGCCTACAATTGGAGCACCAGCAGTATGACCTACAAGTGAACTCGAAGAGTAGATATTTGGTGCAGCAGAAGCAAGCAAGTGCTGAGAACGAGATGGATTCTTATGAAGACGCGTTGCTATTTCATAAAGAGCCTTCTTTACTACAGTGGCTTCACCAGATATCTGAAACCCAATTAAATCACAGAGTACTGAAGTCAGATGTGACAAAAAAAATTCAAGTTTCAACCGCCCTATATGCAAGTAAGATTGCAATTGAAACCATAGCGTGAAGTGTGAACACACAACAATTATCGGTAACCCGGTCCAAATGTTTATAGATAATGACGCTTGAGCCATAAGAATTTCTTTTCAAGAAGTAGAGTACAATTTGCATAATTCTTTACATAACAAATCAGACAAGGGACCACCAAAAAGAACAGTTAATGAATAGCTGATTAAGAAATTGTGTAACTTCATTTTACTAATTACCATTAAGGGGAAAAAAAGAGGAGCAACAACTTCATAAATGAACCAGCAGAGTAGCAATTGATCAAATTTACTTAGCAAGACAATTAAATGAAATAGCCTAATGAAATTTAATGGTAAAGAAGTATCAAACTGGGAGAACAACACTGTGATACAGACAGAGAAAGGGAAAATCAAAAAGGATATGATCCTCCAGTTACCTGCAAAAGTTCATCCGAGCTCAATGCACATGCAGGCAAATGGTTATCTTTCAATATACGAATCTGAGCACCACTTTCACTACGAATGTTCTGTACTATCTGACCCCCTTTCCCAATAACACATCCAATCTGATCTGAAGGTACTAGAAGCCTAATGGTAACCTGGGGGGCATTCTCAGAATCCTCGTCAATTGTCTCGCTAACAATTTTCTCATGGACTTTAAAAAGTGCATCCTGGGCAGGACAATTACAATTTTCAGAGCCATCAAAGTTGTTTGTTTCCTCACTTGCGCTGTAGATAGTGACAACACGTTCCTCACAGTCAGGCACAGTCTCACCAATCCTGATTTTAGATTTAGTGTCCACCCTTAATTGCTTAACAATCTCACCTCCCCTGCCGATAATACTTCCAATCTTCTTTCCAGTGCATAAGTACAGATGAACTGTGTCGTCAGGACCGATTGAGGAAAGGTCCTTATCAGAGCCAGTATTTCTCCTTTTATTTCTCCCATTGTCAGCATAATCAGACTGTGAATGGGAGCGTTTCCCATAGCTATTTCGTTGACCAGCCATCAGGAAATACTCTGCTTATCATACAAAGATTGCAACAAAGTTAAAAGATTATGTTTACAAAGTTGTTGTACTATACAACATTTGATCTTCAACAAATTGCCAGAGACGGAATCTGAAGACATATCTATTCAACAATCTTGAATTACATTGATATCACTCACATGCTAAACATGTAGCTATCTGCTAAGTGCTAACTATAGCAACCTCGAGCTATCAATTCCGGATTAGCAGGATTTCCTGTTATAATCCTGACGATACATGAATCACTACAATTCCATGAACAAAGAAACATGCATGCACGGATAACAAATCGTGGCAGACCTGAAATTGGAATTCAGGTCCACAAATTGAAACTATTTGATATTATTGTCTATTGCAATTAAATGCACTATAAATTTATAGCTAGCATAAGAATTGCAAAATTCAACTATCTGAAGGAATCATACTGGATCCGACAGATCTGAAATTCAATAAAGATGCGTGAATATCAATTCTCAATGCACGTATCTGTATAATTGTAAATTCAAAACATGAATACTGTTCTGTGGATTCAATTACCTGCTAATAATGTATCTGCACAAGTTGTCGATTCCAATCCGTTAAACACAGCACGTATTTTGCTGTAGTTGTTCATTAATAGGCAAGGGTTTTGAGTTTTGACCGATCACGCTCCATCGCTCCTGCTAGAAATCGCCGTTATTTTCCGCTTTCACTTCTTCAAACAAAATTAGTACGAAACGAATTATTTTCTGCTTCACTACAAACGAAAATATATTTTTTTATATTCAGTACTAATAAATAGTAAGTAATAATTTAGTTTTAAAACACTTATTTTACCTTAATGAAATAATTTATGTTTACACAGATATTTATCACCTATTTTATCAAGTTTCAAAAGATTTTTTTTAAAAACTTTTTGTCAAGTCAAGCTAATTCATATAAAAAATTACTAGTTTTGTAACCATTCCGTTTAATTGTCCACTGAATATAATTGGTTCAAACCATTTTTTTTTCTAAAAATTAAATAAATTTCTTTCATGATCACACTTGTTTTAATATTAATAAATATTCTCTCATTTTTATTCATTTGATTTATTTTGAATTGACAAGAAATTTAAGAATATTCATTAATCTTGTGGTCTTAAACATGTCATGTAAAAAATTAAAACAAAAGAGTTGCTAAAAGAAGAAATTTATAGGAATAATATTTTTTAATATCATTTTAAAATATATAATAGAATATTTTATGTTATTAATTATTATAATTTATATTATTTTAACGCAACTTTTAAATATATAACATAATAAAAAGAATATAACAAATAAAATATATTTAAAAAAAAATACACACACAAAACTCAAGCATCGCATGTTAATGAAGAGTTGTGTGCTTGTAACTACTTCTACTATATAATAAAATACATATACAGCAAAACTACTATGATGAGATGAAAAGTGATGATATAAAATCACAATTAAATTAAATTAAAATATTTTTTAATTAATATTTTTTAAAACTAGCAAAGTTTATATATGACTAATAAAAATAATAGACGGTGATAATTATTTTGGAGCTAAAGGTTGAAGTTTAGATAATTTAATTCAATAACCTTGATTTTTGAATTTAAAAAATATTATCTTTTTATTATTTGAACGTGACAATAAACTTACTAAATTATTCCTCGACATTAAAAAAATATGCTTGGTCATTGCATATAATTGAAACATATTAAAAATGATTTTCAATAAGCAATTTAATAACTTAAGCAGTTCTATTATATAAAAATTAAAATTTATATTTCTTTAAAAGTAAATTCAATTGCTTAGATTATTCGATAAGTTGGTTATATATGTTTTTTTTATAATTATTGAGCATTGATTATTATTTTTTAAATAACTACAATATGATGGCATAAAATTTAAAAAAGCTCATTTCTTCCCTTACATCGTATTATTAGTCATTATTAATGTATTGACTTTTGTAATTGAGAAAAATATGAACTCTAAAATGTTATTTTCTCATTTCACAAAATTGTCTAAATATACAGGCAAGAGAATATTTTTGTTTGAATAATGAAGTGTACGATAGGAGTAAAAAAATATGTTCTTATGAAATTAATTTAAAGATTCATAAATTACAAAAAAAGAAAAGAAAAGGAAATTGATGGATTTTTTTAGAGAAAAGATTTAGTATATGGTTAATTACCCTTTTAAGTTGAAGGGATTGCAAAAATCAATACATACATACATACATATACACGTGACAACAGGTAATTTTTGTTGGAGTCCCAAAGAAAAGAAGCAGTTCTCAAAGTCCGTTAAAAAATATCCCGACGGTGGGAATCGTAACCCTAATCGGCCGATGTCAACATCCGGGCAACAGCAGTTTCGGTACACGCAGACACCTTCGAAAGTTCTTCACCTCCGGAATCTTCCATGGGATTGCAGCGATGAAGAGCTAGTAGAGCTTTGCAAGCCCTTTGGTAAAATTGTCAATACAAAGTGCAACGTCGGGGCCAATCGCAACCAAGCGTTTGTCGAATTTGTAAGTTATTTTTCATTTGATTATCACGATTGATTGTCTTAAGAGGGACAACGATGGACATCCGTTTTTAGATTTCTTTATTGCGGCTAAATGTGTGTAGCTAGAGTTCAATTATTAATTGTATCCACTGTTCAAGCTCTCTCAGTTCTTATTGTTCCTTCATGGTAGCTATGCTCCATGGGTAACTCATTTTGAATGTTTAGGAAATGGCTGGGTTCTTGAAGTTAGGATATATCAGTTCAAACCCCAAAACATTGTGTGTGAGTAGACAATCCTATAGCCAGGCAAGTTCCTCGGAGTTTGTACTTGTAGGAATGCCCTGCCCCAGCCAGTAAATTAGTTGAGGTGTGCTCAAACTGGCTCTGGAATAGTTTGGAGCTGTCATAATAAATTTGTAAATTAGAATATTAGGAGCTTCCATAATGAATTTATAAATTATAATTGTAGAATAATTAACTGCTGAAATAGGATAGTTACATTCGTGGGTTTCATTCTAAAGCAATTCTTTTGTATATACGTCTTTCCCTTGTGAGTGCGTTAACATGACATTTATTATTACCCTCTAATGTGCATATTTGTCAACTGCAGGCTGACCTTAATCAGGCAATCAACATGGTTTCATATTATGCTTCATCTTCAGAGCCTGCTCAAGTTCGTGGCAAGACGGTGTACATTCAGTATTCTAACAGGAATGAAATTGTCAATAATAAGAGTCCCGGAGATGTTCCAGGAAATGTTTTGCTGGTGACTATCGAGGGTGTTGAAGCTGGTGATGTCAGTATCGATGTCATTCATTTGGTAAGTGTTTTGTTGCTTTCTCTCCTCTTTATAGAGGAAATATTTCCAAGTAAGCTAATTCAGGCCTTATGGACTGTTCAGAAGTCGTGCCTTATGAAGAGTTAAGTATTCATCCAATAATCCTTAATAACATTTTGAACACAGCACGATTCCCTAAGAATTTAGCATTTTAATACAAGTCCCAAAAAAAAGGGAAAAAACACAACTAGTGGACTTCTATGAAGAATATTCTTATGTTGCTTTGTGTTAAAATATATTTTCTCTTATCTTTTCTCGTTTTAAAATACATTTTCTCTAGCATAGCATATTGTTCTTGGGACATTATTTTAGTTTCTTGGAACCTTTACTGCTTTCTGTAGCCCAAAACCCTGGCTATGATTCAGATTTTAGAAGAGCTCAATCTTACTAATTATTTCACTTTCATCGCATATAACAACATTAGATGACGGCAGTGTTAACTAAAGTTGATTGAATCACAGATGGTCATTATTTAAGATCTTTTGTTGGAGACATTCTGGATATGTAATCATGTCGGTCATAAACCTTTCTATGGCTTGCATATACAGGTGTTACTCTGCACTCACAATCTAGTTCCTTTGTGTTTCTTCTTCAATGTGTTTTGGGAAACATAGTACACGTTGATTGTCCTTTATTACCTTTCTCTGTCTGATTTGCTTTTAACGGGCCAAAACCCATTTCAGGTATTTTCAGCCTTTGGTTTTGTTCAAAAGATCGCTACTTTTGAGAAGGCTGCAGGTTTTCAGGTCTGTATGTCTGTGGACCAATGAGTTTTGGCTTTTTCTTAATTTTGGCAGAGTGCTAATGAGTTTCTGTTACATCTTGACAGGCATTGATTCAATTTAGTGATGTTGGGACAGCATCTGCTGCTAGAGAGGCATTGGATGGGAGAAGTATACCAAAGTATGGCTAGTCCATTGTTTGAACATACCTTGGATTTATTCATCTTGCTTCCCACTTTGCGTTTGATCAACTAGTGTACTTGCTCGCGCAAAGCGCGGTCATAAAATTTTATGACAGAAAGCATATGCGGAGAGCATTTTAGATTAAATATATGAAAATAACTCAGTTTAACAGTATATGTGAAGAATAACAGAAAAGAGAACAAATATCTAGTTAAGAATCTGGAGGATGTAACCCTAGAATGTTTTTGCCTTTTCTTCTTCTAAGGCATTGCTTGTATTTATCTTCCAATATGAATTATTGACACTTATATTTTCAAAAAGTTGATATTATTTTTGTTTTGCTCGAGTACCTTGTGTCTATAATCCAAGGAAATGGGTGACTGATGATGAGGTTACACATCATATTAAGAGTAGAGTAGAGTAGATTAGATGAAACAGAGGCTCACATTCGGTGTCATGTGTGATAAGAATGTGCTGCCAAGGGTGTGGCCTAGTGGTCAATGTAGTGGTTGAGAGCCACGAGGTCTCAGATTCAAATCCCAGTAGAGACAAAAACACTAGGCGATTCTTTCCATCTGTCCTAACCTTGGTGGTAGGAGGTGATAGGTATCCCGTGGAATTAGTCGAGGTGCGCGAAAGCTGGCTTGGACACCACGGCCATAAAAAATTAATAATAAGTGGAATGATAAAAAAGTGAAATAATGAATCCATATCCTATAAAAAGAAACATCCCAACTTTAGGAATTTAGTTAAAAAGGCCAAGAAGTCCCTTTTTTTTAAGCTGGCAGGAGTACTTTAAGGTTATTTTGGGTAAATCAAAAGTGGGTACCATGCTTACCTGCTATCTTCCTATATATAGAGAGATTGCCTTTAAGCAATAATGGGAATTCTAGTAAAGAATTGTTTCTTTTTAAAAAAAAAAATTAATAAACCTTTAACTAGGTAGAATAATTTAAAACAACAAAGTAATTGTAAGAGTTAATGTTGTTAAATGTCTGTACACAATTATAGATTTATTGATAGAGTGAATTTTTTTTTCAACAAATATTTTGAGGGTAAAATAAGAGAAGTCAAAAAATTGACAAAAAAGATAAAAACCAATAGGCGAGGTGCCACATCACCTACTTAATACCTCGCTTTATTATACAGATAGATTTTTGGGGTATAATCCTAACTTTATTTTTTATCACAGGTACCTTCTTCCAGAACATGTTAATCATTGTCACTTGCGCATCTCATATTCAGCACACACGGATCTTAATATCAAGTTTCAATCTCATCGAAGCAGGTAGCACAGATTTACCTAGACAGCTTTTTGTATCTCTGACTTTGTTTCTTTATATTCTTATTGTTATTGCTATACTTGCTTGCATGCTAATTTTATCATTATCTGCTTTTGATTTACAGTTGAGGTGTTTTCTAATTTTTTATGCTTCTTGTCATCTAGGGTTTAGTGAAGCTCGGCAGCTAAAACACAGATGTGTTTGTCATGGCCTCGTAGTAATTTTCTTGATCTCATAATAGTGGTTAACAACATTCTTCTCATTTCTCATTTTAGATGATCATGTGAAGATCCTTGTTTTTATACTGAGTTCATGGTTTGGAGAATGCTTGTCTATTGTTGTAGGGATCACCTACTGTGTATTCATTTCAAATACGTTAGATGAGTATATTTGCCCGTGGTAAAGAAGTATGAATGGATGAATGTTGACTTTTATTTGTATCTGGCATCACTTATCGTGGGGATCTAGTTAGAAAACAAAAAACACGGGATATAAGTTAGATGAGTATATTTGCCTTTGGTTAAGAACCTCTGTGACGTTTATGTGTGTTCCTAGTGACTCTTCCAGTATCAAACCCTAGTTATCACTGTAGTGTCACATCTACTTACCGGTGCATTGGAAGGTATGTAGGAAAACTGATGGGGAAAACTATTAGGTTGATATAGGGATAAGAGTGAGAGTTTAGAGAATATAGTTTTAGTAACTCCTAATTTCTGTAAAGTGTAATCTATTTGTCCATTTTATATGACATTTACTCCATTCTTTGATGGCTTAAATGTTTGGGCTTGGGACTTCCATGTTGGAGGTTTCAAGTTCGAAATCCCTTGCCAGCGAAAGCAAGGGGTTTGCCTTTTGGGTCGAGCTCGTCGCACCGGGCTTGCCTAGTGCGGGTTACCTCTCCTATGTGGTTTGCGAGCTATTGCATAGGAGCAGGGGTTTTACCCTATGCGCACCTAAAGGGTAGCGGCTGCGGGTTTCCCTTGTCATCAAAAATAAATAAATATAACTCTCCCACCTTTCAATAATTTGTATCATAAACTATTCAAATTTTAAACTTTGATATGATATTATGTCTATAAGTCTTAACTTTTCAACCACTATAATAGTTTAGTTCACTATCACTAATATTATATATAATTCAAATTAACATCTTTATTTTCTTTACAAGTCAAGCATCATCATATAAGAAGGCATGGAGGGAGAATTATTTAGTGTTGGAGTGANTAGGGATAAGAGTGAGAGTTTAGAGAATATAGTTTTAGTGAACTCCTAATTTCTGTAAATTGTAATCTATTTGTCCATTTTATATGACATTTATTCCATTCTTTGATGGCTTAAATGTTTGGGCTTGGGACTTCCATGTTAGAGGTCTCAAGTTCGAAACCCCTTGCCAGCGAAAGCAAGGGGTTTGCCTTCTGGGTCGAGCTCGTCGCACCGGGCTTGCCTAGTGCGGGTTACCTCTCCTATTGCGAGCTATTGCATAGGAGCGGGGGTTTTACCCTGTGTGTACCCAAAGGGCAGCGACTGCGGGTTTCCCTTGTCATCAAAAATAAATAAATATAACTCTCCCACCTTTCAATAATTAGTATCATAAACTATTCAAATTTTAAACTTTGATATGATATTATGTCTATAAGTCTTAACTTTTCAACCACTATAATAGTTTAGTTCACTATCACTAATATTATATATAATTCAAATTAACATCTTTATTTTCTTTACAAGTCAAGCATCATCATATAAGAAGGCATGGAGGGAGAATTATTTAGTGTTGGAGTGAAACCAGTCCAATAGAGCTGATTGAATATAGATGATTCACCAGCTAATTTGGAATTGATGCATAGTTGATTGATTGATTAATTTCGAGTTTTTCATCTCAATAGTCATATGAACTGAGCTTTTAGGGGGTGGGATGGGGTAGGATCTTATTTTTGTAGTTATTTTGTGGTATAGTTGCTGTGGTGATTCCATAACGGTGATCTTTGTTTAATAGCAGTGTTTTTGCACTTATCATTGCCTTCAAGATATTTAATGTGTCTATAATTCAACTTTTTGGGGAAATATGTATTTCAGGGTTATATAATTTAGTCGATCTGATATTCATAGAAGCTTACATCAGTTTGATTCATGTTTAGTTCCTTCTTTTATTGTATAGGGACTACACAAACCCTTATCTCCCAGTAAATCCTACTGCAATGGAGGGGGTTCTTCAAGTATGTTCCTTTCCTCATTTTATTTGTTGTCATCCTTGTATCGGAAAAGTCCTCACAAGGTCTGTATTCAGCCTGTTGTAGGTCCAGATGGAAAGAAAAAGGAACCCGAGAGTAATGTGCTTTTTGCCTCTTTAGAAAATATGCAGTATGCTGTTACCGTCGATGTCCTTAACACGGTATTTTCTCCCGTGTTATTTCATTGATGCCCATTATGGTAATTGTGTAGTCATTCATTTATACTCTGCTGTTGTTATATTCTGCCCGGAAACAGGTTTTCTCTGCATTTGGTACTGTTCAGAAGATCGCTATATTTGAGAAGAATGGTCAAACCCAGGCATTAATTCAGTATCCTGGTATGTATGGATTGTGGGTGCTGTTCTTTGGTAGTTTAAGAAACTGCCCGTGTATACTTAGTCTAGGCTTTAAGGTTTATGGTGGCTTCTTTATTTTCTTCATCTCTTCTTTTACGCTTTCCTCACCCCAATTTGAGTTACTTGAAAGAAAACAAGAAAATAATGTGGAAATAAAAATATGAAGGATAGAGATATGCAAAATGAAGTGCTAAGAAGTAAGGACCCTGGGACTGTCTTAACCCATGCCTATCGATGTGTTTTTTTATAAGGTATGCCTATCGCTGTGTGAATAGACCATGTATTGCTAATACTATGGTTTGCTGTGTATTAGTTGTATACCTTATAATCCAGTTAACTTTCTCAAAAAAAGTTGTATACCTTATAATACTGAATAGGGTAAAAATCCTACAAAACATAGGATTAAATAATATCATGATTAATACATTTTACATGTATGAATCTAATACAACCTTCCAAATCACCCCTAGTTGATCTTATTATTCAAAAATTAGCTGATTAATGTTAGTTCTGATACAAATATAGTCAATTCAAAAACTTAGATAACAAAGTTATCTAGATCTCGAAGAAATTAGAGATAAATAATTAATATAAAACTAATTACCTACTTTACTTTACTTTAATAAAAATCCAAAGATATCAAGTTAAGTATTAATCTTACATCCAAAAAAATGTTTCCGGTAAGGTTGCAATACAAATTCATAGTCACCTCACCACACACAAATGTGTAAAAAGAAGAAACATCTCTCAAATAATATTCTCAAAAATATCAAAATCCACTCCTTTATATAGGGGAAAATTATTCAAAGTAATATGAGATCTAAATTCTACTTTTATGAAAATAATAAAATACTAAAACCTAACTAGAAAACTTTTGAACTAGGAAAGCACGTAAAATAATGCCGAACTTCTTCCCTAACAAAATAAGGAAAAAGTTGCCGAACTTTTAAACATTTGGACGTGACTTCTACGTCCATTTTGGATGAGGACTTAAGCTCACTTTTGGGGAGAATTTTCAGCCCTATGTGGGCTTGGTTTTAATTTTTGGGGCTCATATGGGCCCTAATCTTCCTCGTCTTGGGCTTGGACTTGGATCATGGAATATGTGTAGCACCGAGCCCATTCTTCTTTGCAATTCTTTGCCTCATTCTTGTGCTCTTCTTCCACAATAAACATCTTGATTTTCATTGAAGGTCGTCAATCTTTAATGGAAGCATACCACCATGGATGCTATCAAATCCTCTTTGACGGTTGTGGCCATTGGTTTGGTCTTGAGAAATATGTGTGAGGGCAGTAAGGAGTTATACTTGAACAACTGGCTAGCTTCAGAGAATGATTCTATTAACATTCCCCTATACAAATACACTGCCAAACCTTCATCATCCTGCATGGATGTACATGATCTATTTTGCATTAGAATCATTTATGTGAATACCCGTATTTTCAATCACCTCATGTTTAAGTAGATCAGGTTTCCTGCAGAATGCACAACGACCAACTTATACTGAATGTGATTTTGGATGTCAGGATACTCTAAAGCCTTAAAAATTAGCCAGAACTCCCAATTAATGGTCTCTATAAATGTGTTCAAGTATTTTCCAAGGAAATTCATGCATCGTTTTTTCGGTCTTCTAATGGATAATTTGATCCATGCACCCAAGGGTGTGGCACAACAGTCGATGTGGGTGAAAACTATGGGGGACCAAAGTTCAAATTATGATATAGACAAAAAGAAAATGCTTCAGTAGATAATTTATTCTCTTCTGAGTTCTGCCCAAGCCTTGGTGGACAAAATTACTCAATAATTGTATTTTTGGGAGGTAATTGGTGCCTGCTTAAATAATCAGATACACAGTATGGATATATATGTAAAAAATCTACTAAAATACTACTAACATATATCAAACCTGAACCCATAACTTTAATAGTACAAAGAGTTCAATGCAAGGTTGAACCTAGTAAGTGTAAATCTTGGATCGACCTATAGAAATAGTTGAGGTGCGTGAAAGCTGAACCAAATACTACTGTTATATAGTTAGAAAAAATAGTAGTGCACATTCTGCTATCTTACACTAGGCATTAACAGATGGGTTTGTAAACATATCATCCTGTTTATCATCTCCAAGTGCACATTCCACTATCTTTTTTCCTTTTTTTCCATGTCATCCTTTTCAATGACATTGAACCTATTGGAACATAAGGTGTTGATGGATCAGTTTTACTGCAGATGTAACAATTGCAGCTGCTGCAAAGGACGCTTTAGAGGGACACTGCATATATGATGGTGGCTATTGTAAGCTTCATCTATCATACTCTCGTCATACTGATCTGAATGTACAGGTATAGATATGTGCTTTTGAGTTGGTTTCGAAGGGAAAAATGATGTCTAAATAAATAAAGAGTCGACACCATATTTTAAGATTCTATTACTGAAAGTATGCTTCTTGACACTTGTTCCTTCCTGCATCTTTTTCATTAGACCTCTTAGCTTGAATTAATTATTCAATTGTGTCGAAGCAGGCATACAGTGACAAAAGTAGAGACTACACAGTTCCAGAATCAAGTTTGCTTGCGATGCAACAAGCATCTGCAGTCCATGCCACACCACCTGCTTGGCATAATCCTCAGTCTGGTCCAGTACAGTCATCAGCTGGCTATGCCACTACTGGTACTGTTCCTGGCCAAGCACCACCTGCATGGAATCCAAATTTGCAGGGTGGAGGATCAACCTTTCCATCGGCTCCTACTGGATATCCTGGTCATTCATATGCTCCACCAGCTCCTGCTTATGCAACTGCAGTACATCCTCCTGGATCGTCACAGCAGACCAATCACATTTCTACTGGTAGTCGACCTTTTAGTGTAAGTCAGCCTTTTCAGCCATCAACCATGCCGCCTGGAGGTGTTCCTCCTCCTGGGCATGCACCTTATCATGGTTAATAGGCTCTCTTGGGAACATCGAAGCTGTTATTAATTTACGCTGGCTTAGGGGTACTTGTTCAGTGTCGGCGTGGGTTTGTGATGTCAGCTGTATACCTTCACATTCTCTTCTTTCTTGAACTACTCCTAAATTTTAGTTTTTGGCCTTCTTGATGAATTGAACTAATGTTTGATCTGAGAGTGGAAAAGATTCATCTGTATAATGAGTTGTTTAGTAACAATGGTTTTTCTTATTGACATTAGCATTGTTATTCTTATTATGCTATTAAGCTGGCCAAGTTATGCGGAGTTGCATGAAACAAAAATGATGAATTTATGCGGATAACAGCTGCTACCTGATTTGCCCTCAAAGGATTTTTCAATATTATCACAACACACTCCAAATTATTTGTTAATTGATCGTTTGATGTCTACTTAACATATATAATAAGGACAAGTAGTCATGTCGATTCATATTATAGAAGAATCCATGAAATTGATAACGGAAAGAAAATGGAAAAGTGAGTCGTTTATTTTCTTCATATGCTCGTAATCATGCAGCATTGTCCGCATAATTTTTGTAATCGAGCCAACACTGGAAAAAGTAAATAATTTATTTTATTTATTATCTATATTTATAAGTGAAAAAAGAATTAAAAACGAAATGATATCCCGTGATACATCATGTCAAACAGGACATATTACATCTGAAGTGGACATCTCCCCCAGTGGCACATGAGAGATGAACTTGTGCTACCCAAAAAAGAACAAATTCTAAATTTTCACGTCTTATTTTGCTTCTCCATTTTGTTTACTATTTTACAATCTTCATTTGGAAAATCTACCCATAAAATATATGACTCATACCGATTTTATTTTAGAAACACACAAAAATATTTTTTTTTAAAAAAAAAACCTTTTTCATCAAATGGCTTACATAAACTAACAACACATGAAATTGAAATTGACCCATGGTAAAATTCCTGTATGATATATGTAGGTGTCATAGAAATCATGTGTTTATGTTACTATCGTAGTCATGTCTGCTAACATCTTTAGTTTGTGTTGGACAAGTGAATCTATATTTAGATATTTTCAACCATTGGATCAGTTGTCATATAAAACTCATTAACTCCTCATGTGCGTATGTAAACTATGTGGGGGGAGTGTCAGCTGTCTATCAATTTTAATACTAGTGATCGAATATGGACCACCACACCCTTTTGTTTCAACAAAAAATGAATTAATTTTATTTTTGCTAGTACAACTTGTTGATATAACTCTGCAACTACTTAGTACTTATACATGTCGTTGCTTCATCTACGTGCTGGTTGGTACCTTAACCACATTCAGTATTTATGGCCCCTCTTATCTTTCTCCCTATTTTTTCATTCTTTTTATCAGCCGACAATTTTCTCTTTCGGTTTTCATCTTCAAATACATATAACACACATGCCAATAATATCAAAATTCTATTTACAGATCAAATTATCAAAAAATAATGTTAACTATGAGAGATCAAGTAATGGATTAGCTATAAAATTCATAACAAAATCCTACACTTAATTTCTTTTTTAAAGTTAAGGCATCTAACCATCTCATCAAAAAACTAAATTGATTAGAGGGAGGGTAAAACCTTATCTGAATCTGGTATTTCTACTGCACCAATAAATGCATGACATGTGTTTAATATATAGTCGATTATTATCACTCAATCATGATTAATTAATACTATATATTCTTACCCGGTGATAAGTTGATATGATTAATATATAGTATTGCTATATTTTTAACATGGTTCAAGCGTAGCGTTAGACAATTGAGCATAAATGGTAAAAAGGGGTTGGAATTCAGCGTGATATTAAATGGCATCATTAAATAGTTGTAACATATAATGGACTACAACTCTAAATTGTGGAGCCTTAAAAACTATCGCCAAACATATACAGGGAAGTTCTCAAGTATGGTAGTGAATTAAGAGCTACTTGAAGTAAAGAAGAGTGTGATATGACACTCTAACTTCCTAAAATCACGTTTCTATTTTTAATTTTAGTGAACAAAACAGTTGTGAGCTCGATCAGATTCAAGGTTTAAATTTTATGACTTAACATAAATCCAATATGCTGTTCAGATCATATCATATACACGCACCATTTAACTTGGTCTCACCTGACATTTATTCTCTTAAAAGTATGATATGCACAAGTAGACACGTATATTTATATGAAACTGAACAAGTCGATACCTGCATCTTACATGACTATTCGTGTGAGATATACTCATCCTACATGAAAGCTGATTTATATTATGTCATGTAGGTCATGTGTGTTTATTTATTCAACTTTATACAAATTTAAGTGTCTACTTGTGTACACCCACAGTTGGAAGACATAGATGTCAACCGAGACCAAGTTAAAAGACACATTTATATATTATGCTTATTTTTAAAGTTATACATTTATATCTATTTATTGTAATTTTAATAAATTTTCATGTAAATTTATACGTACTCCACGTCAAAAAGTATTTGGGTTCAAATAAAACCCACCCTTATACATTAGACCCCTCTGGTTGTGACGGATGAAATTATCCCAAAATTCTTGACTATTACTACTTCTATTGTCATTATTGTTATTGTAGAAATTACGGATTAGTGGTGAATGATCATGTGATGAATGACTTTATGTCACTTTCTTTTGAAACCCCAGTGTGCACATCAAAAGGGCTAAATCATGTGCCATTAATTTTTGTCTGAAATAATCCACTAATACTCTTAATTATGATTAGGATTTAAGCATTATCTTTTGTTGATCTACTACTTATTTTGATTAACATGCATGTTTAAAGTAAAATTGGTTCATCAACAAATAACTAATTGGGCTCTCGTGTGACAAAATAGAAAGTTATACTAATCTTTTACGAAATGCCAGATGTTAGAATTTCAAATTAGTGTTTCCTAGTAGTAGTAAGTAGTAACAGCTTCATAGAACTGTTAATATCGAAGATTTCCAGAACAGAACAAATAAAAAGATAAATAGCAAACAAAACAACAAAACGTGTGACAGGGTACGTTTGTCTAGTTCGATATGGTGAAAATTGCATCACTTTGCTTTCGAAGCTAATTCAAGATTTAGTGTCGGTAAATTGATCTAATTATGCTTATTATATAATTTTTGAACTTTTTGAATATGTATATAATAACTTGTTCAGTTGAACCTACAAAATTCACTTTAAATTTGTCTCTACTTCGTAGTCAGAGGTAGAACTAGAGTGTAAGTTGGGGGTTTACATGAATCCATGAGATATTGTATATGTATTAAGAAATCTACATGAAATAGTTAATATGTGTGTTTGGTAGGATGGAAAATGTTTTTCAGAAAATATTTTCTTGGAAAACAAGTGATGTTCTTATTTATTTCTAGTGTTTGAAATGTAAGCAAAAAAAACATATTATTCCAAAGTAATTTATATGTAATGTAGCAAAACATGAATATGAGGATGCGTTGGTGTGAGGAGTTGGGATTCAAGGGTGGCGGGGTGAGATGGTCAAGGGGTCGGGTCAGAGAGGTGTTGGATGGACAGGGAAGAGACAATTAACTTAGAATGTCACTTATTCAACTTGTTTTCACTACTTTTATAAGGAAAGTCAATTTTCCTTATTCTTAAAGAAAATGTTTTTAAAAATATTTTTGGTGAAAAATTGAAAATACCACACATTGGTGCTTTGTGGACTAGGTCTTGGTGGAATTTGTTGCGGATAATGTGGCATAATTTTGTATAATCACCACTAAATTTGCAAAGACTAAATGACTAGATAAACATGGAGTAGTTTAATTTCACTAACAATATTTAAAGCAGTGATGTTATTTAGTCAACACATGCATGGTCTGAGCTGGTTACCAATGTGTACATGGAAATTAAATTAGTAGGAAACCTCAACGTCAAAATGCTTTTTGGGCTGTTATAGACTTTGATAAGATGTGTGGAGTCACTTTTACTACATCAAAAATGAAAAAATATAAACAGATGAAGCCTATATTGTCTTAGGTTTCTCATTTGTCTTGAAACTTTATGATATTTGATTGTCTGGAGGAAATCTTTTAATTTTATTTACTGAAAAAATCCGTAATCAGTGCAACACTTTTCTGGGAAAATGATGGATAAGATAAGACATCTAAATCTCTGAGTTAGATATGCCTCGTTTCTCATGTCTGAATTTTTAACTTCTTTTTTTCTTTTCAAAAAAAATAATAAATTCTTGGTCAACAATATTCACTTAACCCAACCCAACCACCTCACAGACATAATATTAATAGGTTTCAGACACCGGATGGGAAATCAAAAAAGTAACTTCAATAACTTACAGACTGTGTACATGAATTTTCCACTTAGAATTACGAGTATTTTGTAAAGTGTAATCTTGTACTCTATTGCCATTTGAAAATTTATCGGAAATTAATAATAGTACTTAATAATCAAGGTAAAATAGATATAAATGATAAATTATATATCTCTGGATCTATTTTTGAATATTTTAATTGCCTTCAGACTTAAACCTTGAGGAGATATTGATAGTATCCGATTCTAGCATTAGTGGAAGGATTGCAGTTGCGTGTGTATCTTGATATTAATTATACCAAACAAATATAGATATTCTTGTTATCCACAAATTCAAAACGTGGTTCTTTGAGTTGCTCCTCTATTTTTCTCTCCTTCTCTTGATAATAATGGAATCATATTTAATTTTTTTTACAATGAAATCGACAAATCAAGCTCCTAACAGTATAGTACGTAACATGTTTCTTTTTTCAAATAACAACAGTGTTCGTATTAATTTGCTTACAACTATTTCATCAGGCATAATTAATATCAAATATTCAGTCTACCCAAAACTTAAGCAAATGAATATATAATGTTGTATCATTATTAAAATTTAAACTCTTATATATGAATGTGATAACACTGAAAGAGCGTTGTGGATACAAATGTTGAGACAGGATTAACGAATCTGATGAAGTGGATAACATTTGATGGTTCCCACTTGTTTTCCATTTTCATTAAAATAAAATCATAATGTATAGAGGGTAGAATTAAATTAGCCATACATAATTTCACCAATCACATGAATTATACTACTCTGCTATCGACCCTACACATACTGGATTCAATTTTGCAATACCACGCGGCTTCTTCCCAGAGAAAACAAAACCCCTAAATATTTATTACTCCATCTGTCTCAATTTATTTGACACAGTTAAAAAGTCAAGAGTCAAACTTCATATAATTTTAAAGTTTTTTTTTGAAAAATAACTTGCATGTTTAGAAACTACATATAAAAAAAATATTAAAAGTAACAAAAATTTAAAATTACAGTATTTAGAGGTCATACAAATAAAATTGCGTTCAATTTTTTTTTTATTTTACTCTAAAAATTCAAATTAGATCATATAAATTAGTAACTTTTCCAACTACTCAGGCAATTGCTTTAGTTCTACCAAAATAAATTATGATGAATTTTTTTATTTTTTTTTATGTGAATATGCTAAAAATTATATGTAGAGAGAGGATGGTCCCAAGCAACAGTTAAAGAAACTTTATCAGTTGGTCAGCTTAATTTAATATTGGACCTTTTATTTTAACGCCCAAACCACCCTTTTAACTCCTCTATTTATTCTCCACGACTTCATTTCCTAACTATACCCTCGTTACTCAAGCAAACACATAGAAACTTTTTTTGTGAGTTATTTTCCTCCTCCTTAATTGGTTTATTTCTCTTCAATTTTTCTAGTACACTAATTTCATTAGCACTAAACTTTAATTCCCTCCCCTGCAGGTTTGAAAATGGCTCTTTTAGGTCTCCTTTTAATGGGAATTTCCCTCATGTTTCAATCAGCCCAAGGCTATGGTGGTTGGATCAATGCTCATGCCACTTTTTACGGTGGAGGAGATGCTTCTGGAACTATGGGTACCGATAATTTAATTAACGTTTAGTCATGATGTACAAACACTTTATTCTGTGAATGCTACGTGTCTATACTGAAATTGTGGGTGGATTTTGACAGGTGGTGCTTGTGGTTACGGAAATTTATACAGCACTGGATACGGAACGAACACTGCTGCGTTGAGTACTGCTCTGTTCAACAACGGGTTGAGCTGTGGAGCGTGTTTTCAGTTAATGTGTGTGAATGCGGGACAGTACTGCCTGCCGGGCATAATTACTGTGACAGCCACAAATTTCTGTCCACCAGGAGGGTGGTGTGATCCTCCACGCCCTCATTTTGATCTCTCTCAACCTATCTTCTTGCGCATTGCTCAATATAGAGCTGGCATCGTTCCTGTTGCCTACAGAAGGTAATTTACTCTTAAATTCATGTTTTAGAGCCATTCATACCCTTATCATTACCATATTTTGGAGTCAGTCGTAGTAAGCTAAAACTACTCTTTGTGATACTTCAAATTGGAACTCAGTTAAGATCAAGAAATTTACTAACCGGAAGGGTATGAATGTCCTCGAAATACATCAAAGGATAAAATTAAGATATGCCTCCCGTTTAGTCCTTTTAAAAAAAAGTTACATTTTTATATTTAATAGTAATTTTTTTACATAACATATCCAAAATTACATGATTCAAAAGACATTTTGGTACATTACACTCATAGTATTTAGTTTAACGGCACAAGATTCAAAAGTCTCTTTACTTGCTTAAATTGTGTACTGAGTTTGTTAGATTAGGTCTTAGGCCTAACTCATACCCCAGAAGCAAGCTTAAAGGGAGGAGGATTGTCCAAGCATTATAAGGAGTCCAGCCATCTCATTAGTGGGACTTTTTTGCTTTTAACACCTCATCTCACGCCCAGTGCTTAGCATCTGGTGCGTGGGCATTTTTTGGGGCAATTTTTTGATTTTTTTTTTCTTGGGCCCCAACATTGAGTGGGATGAGCCCTGCTCTGATACCATGATAATTTAGGTCATAGGCCTAACTGAGTCCAACTAAGATACATAAATCGAAATTGAATAAGAGTAAACCGAAAAGTGTAGTTGTTTATGGTACATGTGGTAACAATTATAACTAAATTTTCTTGGATATATATGTTAATGTTTTACAGAGTACCCTGCAGAAGAAGTGGAGGAATTAGATTTACAATCAATGGCCACTCTTACTTCAACTTGGTTCTTGTAACAAATGTTGGAGGTGCAGGAGATGTACACTCAGTATACATCAAGGGTTCAAGAACTCAATGGCAACCAATGTCAAGAAATTGGGGCCAAAATTGGCAGAATAACGCTTACCTTAACGGCCAAAGCCTGTCCTTTAAGGTCACTACAGGCGATGGTCGCACTGTTGTTTCATACAATGCAGCTCCTAGTTCTTGGTCTTTTGGTCAGACATTTTCTGGAGGACAATTCCGTTAGAACGCAAATATTTTGCGGAAAAAAAATCAGAATTTTCAAGTATACTACTTACGAAAATATTTAATTTTTAAATATTATTCTAAGAGTTTGGCCTTAATTTAAGGGTTTTACTCACCAAAATATTTGGGAAAAGCGCAGTTTGGCACTTTTTGTCCATTGTAAAATTGGTCATTCAATTGTGGAAGTAAAAAGAATTTATTCGGCCTACTTTTTTTTTGGGTGGTTATTAACGTTTAGGGGGCGGCAGTTGTGGGCTTTTACTGCTCAATTTAATAGTATAAATAGCATTACAATATTGTGTGCATAGAAGAAAAATATCTATTTTTTTTTTAATGTAAAAGAGCTAAGCACTAATTATGCTGAGTATGTATGTACCAATTGTCTCTAGCTATTTGTTTGTAAGAAAATGTTACTATAATAATAAAGGGGAACTCCAAGTTTTACTAGGTGCAGTGTCTTATAAAGGGGATTCTTTACCTTACAATTTCTTAAAGGTGATGATGCCTTCTTCTAATTAGTAACGAGAGTTTTGTTATAATAATGTGTCAATCTCAAACAAGTTAGTGTCGGATATATAGATTCTCGACATCCCTTCCTTTTTCCTTTTCGGATGAGGGTGAGAAAGGCAGAGGAAGTTGAGACGGAAGAAACACGTTAATAATTATGGATGGTCCTCTAACTTATCTAAGTAGATGGAATTGGGCACTATTGAACTTATACCCTATCATAATAACGAGTTAAAACTCCACCTACTAGAAATTATTTTTTCACTTTATTCCTAAAACAAAATATAGACATCAGTACAATGGGAAGTTGGATGAATTCATTGGTTTTCACCATTAAAAAATGTAGTGGGATCACAAACTTACATTAAAAGAAAAAAGAGGTAGCAATAATATTCTTATAGGACTCTGATAGATGAGGAAATAGATCTTAAATTTAAGTAAACACAAAAATCTAACCCATGAAAAATGGATTATCTAAAACTATATAACAAATCCAAATTATGCTTAGCGTACCGATGTGGAACTCAACCGACTCTTTTAATCAAGTACATTGAAATTGAACTTTACGGAAAATCTTTTTAGTGAGACAACAACCAACAAAATTAACTAATATGTATAAGATTTCATACATTTAACACTTTAAAATTCTTAATTAAATAATCCATTTTAATTTAACTATTTATTTATGTAATATTTTATATGTTTATATAATAATCTAATATATATCAACAAAACATTTCCAATGATGAATCTAGTGATCAATGGCGGATCCAGGATTTAGAGTCCGTGGGTGCCAAATAGACTTATCGATTAAATTAATTTTATATTTTATTAAATTATTTGTCTTTTCGATATATATCATAAATCAATCAACAAAATATAAATAATAAAATATTACAAATCCACACTCCACACTAAAAGCATGAAGTTAACAAATTTAAAACTTTCAATAATATTACTAAAATTATAAATATTCATCATTCATTTACAATTGTCCTCGACGAGTTTTCATAATCTGAAAACGATCGATAATGACATCATTACTAACATTTATAAATACATCACGCTCTATGTAACACACTAGACGATCATTTAAATATTGATTACCAATATTATTCCGCACTTCATTTTTTATGTGCTTCATTGACGAAAATGTTCTCTCCACAGTTGTCGTAGCAACAGGTAAAATCAAATAAACAAGTGAAAAGTCAAAGGAGTAATAATGTAATTAATTTAATTTAAGTCAATAACAATTATAAATAAAATAAAATAAAATAATGTGTCAGCTGTTTTTCCTTAAAAAAATGTACTTGGAGCCTTTTTTTTCTTAAAAACGTCTGTAGCAAATTTCTCAAAAAAATAGGTACAAAAGGGATTTGAATCCGCAACATCAACCTTCTAAAGTTGCCGTCCTACCGTGGCACCACAAGCCAGTTTTGTTCTTTGGATGGCACACTTTATATTTATATAAATATTATATACATATACCTATGTATATATAGAGTTTCCATCGAAGTTCGGGGGTGGCGTGGCACCCCCACACCTCTTCATAGATCCGCCCCTGCAGTAGTGATGGCATAACAAAATATATCACCCCTTCAAAAAATTGAAAAAGGGCTACATAGAGTTCTCACTTTTGGCCTACTATCTTTAACATTTTAATTATCAATTATCCTAATTTTATGATGGAAACTTTAATAAAATTATTATTTTTGTATATTAAAAAAATAACTTATTAGTATCATTGATATTATTGTGCATCTTTTTCCTAAAATATGGTAACAAAATACAACTGAAATGAACCTTTTCGAAATAGAATAAAAGCAGTTAACATGTACAATGATGTTAAAAGTTGAAAGAATGCCACTATTTCCTTTAATTAATTTAATACAATTTATTATGTCCAACTATAATTATGTATTGATAAAATATATTAGAGGAATTCAGATTTTACGGATTTTAGGTGTTATATTCCTATAACAGTTTATTAGAGAAAAATCAGTATATATATATATATAT
>NC_064293.1:48118884-48145477 GCF_019186545.1 Solanum stenotomum
ACACATCTGGGAATTGACATGAACGAAAAGAACAAAAAAAATTCGCCACACTATAGTGACATGTTATGTTATCACTTATACTATGGTATATAGGTGAGTGTTTCTTATTTCTTTATATTTGATTGACTGTTATCAAGAAGTAAGTAAAAATATAAGTTATATATTAGATATTTTGTTAACAAAATTTAAATTAGAATTTGTATACCAAACATCGTAGCATACAGGCTCATCATATTTGTTTTGATAAAGTTTTGTGTTTTGATATAGATCAAAGTAAAAAATTGTCAAAGCATGGATCTGTTTTGAATTCAAAACAGGGTTTTTAGGTGAGTGCTTCTTACTCATTTTCTTTAAATTTAATTGAATTATATCAAATGAAACTAAATTCAAAACTAGTATATTGTTATATTAATTAAGAATATAATATTATACTACAATTGTTGATCTTGTGCAGAAAACATCGTGAAAAATGTTGCATATTAGAGTTAAAAGATTAGTTAATACGAAGCATGGACCTTGGAGAACCAACTTCAAATACAGATTTGCGGAGACGTGTATAATAAACTTTGCTTCACATATTCTCAATATATATTTTTCTCCTAAAACACTTTTTATGAATACTTATCTAAATTGGATTAAATATCGCCGCAAAAATGATATTATTTTTGTGAAAACTTATATAAATTGAATTAAATACTTCTTATGAACTTATCTAAATTGGACCAAATATCGTCCTAAAAATGACATTACTTATCTAAATTGAATTAAAATTTGTTTCAAATAGTAAATTGTGAACACTCAAAAAAATATAATAGTTCATGAAAAGTTATCTAATATACTTAATTTTATTTAGATTGAATTAAATTTCGTTTCAAATAGTAAATTGTGAGAATTCAAAATATATAATAATTTATCTAAATTCTTATAACTGCATTTATATTTTACTTTCATGTACAAACACTTTAATTTATTGTTTATTTGTTTATATTCACATGTTATATTAAATCAAGATGATGATTTTATTGGGAAATAGCGAGAGGTATGGATCAAATTAACTTAGAAAATTGGGAAATGAAGTTACAAGGATGATGGTGATGATGATGGATGCAGTGTAGTTTTGTATCATTTTCAATAGTTTAAGGATTTTTAAATTATTTTCTGTTAAAATAATTATTACCCTCTTACATTGCTCTTTATTTTAACGTTATATTATATTTCAGTTGGTTTAATTTGTATCACTGACTATATGAGAATTGCTTATGAAATTAATTCTTGAAAAATTCTAAGAATTATTTTTAAAAAGTTAAATTTTATTGTACATAATATAATATCTTACGATAGATTTAAGTCAATTGGTTGCTTTTTTTCCTCTACTATTTGTTAGATTATGATAAGCTTTCGATAAAACCTGAACAATGGCATTGTAAATAAATTGAAAAATAAAAAATGTTATAAATTTAATTTAACACTTTTATATTTTAAAATATCCACGCAACGCGCGAGCACAAATACTAATTTATTTAAATAAAGCAGCCTTTAAACCATTATTAAATAATATGAACTCTAGTTAGCAGTTCTCTCTCTTCAATCTCTTCTTCTTGTTTTGCAGGAAATAACCTTCCTCTCTTTAGAGGGTTTCTTCATTTAGGAAATTCAATTGTGCAAATTAAACTACGAAATTCATTTTTTTGGTTCTTTTCTCATCATTATCAATCGAAGATTACTTTTTACCCTCCTAAAATACTTTAGTAACATCAGATGACAAGATCCAAAATATGCATTTGGGTTATGAAATTATACAAATCCAAGTAAGAAGAGTGAATTGAATTCGTTCGATGGTTGTTTAGGAAGGTAAAAAGATATCTTCGATTGATAATGATGAGAAAATAACCAAAAAAATGAATTTCGTAGTTTAATTTGCACAATTGAATTTCCTTAATGAAGAAATCCTCTAAAGAGAGGAAGGTTGTTTCCTGCAGAAAAGAAGAAAAGATTGAAGAGAGAGAACTGCTAACTAGAGTTCATATTATTTAATCATGGTTTAAAGGTTGCTTTATTTAAATAAATATGGATCATTAGATTTTAAAATTGACAGATGTCATTAAACTAAATATGCACTGGAGTGTACTGGAGAGAAGCTTCTTCCGACGTTTATGGGGGCAGAGGAAGGATAGTTTTGTCAATATTTAAGTAAAAAAGAATTTCTTGCCTCTAAGTACGCCACGTCACCGGGCTGAAGGTCTTTATATATATATATATATATATGATTTTATTGTTTTTCTTCCTTTTTCATTCATTTTTTTTCTCAAATGATCATATTTTTTATTTTTTCACCACAATTAAATTTTATTTTTAATGGACATTTTATATTATGTTTTTTTTTTAAAGAATCTTATATATTTAATTTTCCTTTTGTTTTTTATTTCTATTTTTTTCATTGTTTCAATATCATCTCAGTATATTTATACACTTTCATATTATGTGTTAAAATCTTACACAAATTATGTGTTAAAATCTTTAGTTAACATTGTTGACCCTCATAATTCTTGAATGATTGAATGATACATAATTTTTAATCTATAGAGATAAAGAAGATTGAGAATAACTCAAATAACAAGTTTTAGTATCGTATCTTTCCTATTTGATAACACTGTGAAAGTAATTATATATTAGGTAACATTTCTTTTGTAAATACGTCGCAAAGTTTTACTTTTTCACTTATCATTGGTCTTAATCGTTTTGTTATATGTCTCAAAATTATTATATTTTATTTAGATATTTGAAAGTAATTTTATTTTTATTCATGATGGAGTGATGTTTTATTATAATACTAGTAAGGCTATTAATTATTATTTTTTATTTTTTTTTTGGGGGGGGGGGGGGGGGGGGGNTCGTATAGTATGATAAAAAAAATATTTTGAGAAATAATGATTCTTTTATTATTAGAAAGTTAAGATATTAGATTATTTATACTTGTATAATCATGTTAGAACTTTTATATTAAATCATATTTGTAATAATTTCAAACTATTGATTTATTTTTATAATTTTGTGTTATTATTTTACTATATTATATTATAAATTAAAAATTAAAGATACATAGGGCTTACACCCCACGTCTCGAGGCTTACTCCTCGCCCTATACTAAGTAAAAGTCCTGCCTTACGCCCCCACCTTTTAAAAACTGCTTCCTTCCTTCATAATACTACTTCATTCATTAATGATACCATAACAGTATATGTGTATACTGCATTAATGAAGTAGTATTATGAAGGAAGGAAGTAGTATATGTGTATTCGTTATTGATCGTTATCAGTTCGATTATCAATTTAACCGTTAAGATTTGACACACAGAAAAAATTAAAAATCACTTAGAAATAAGGTGACAAACCAAATGAACCATGCGCATGAGTTCACAAGTTACATCTTGCTCAAAAGCAAACACTTTTACATTATAGAATAATCAAGTGTTTGAGGCAATAAAAGTAGGAAATCAAACTCTAAGTCAAAGACTTTATATACAAATTGGTATAAATATAATTTATTTAATTTACTATCGGGTTATCGATTAACCCGTTAAAAAAAACCTCAAACTGTTAAGAACCGATAACCCGATAACAAAAAAATCAAAGTCATTATCAAAACCGCTAAACCAATAACCCATTATTGATAAACCAATAACTTTTTTTTGTTCAAGTTATCGGTTTCGGTTCGATTTTGAACAACCCTACCAACACGTTAACATGATATCATTGACTAATGAGCACTCCTTCAAGGGAAAAATTCATAATTTCTCAATGATATTGTTGACATCCCGTGACAAAGCGCAACGTTGCGATGACTCAATTTTAACTAATAATTCAATTTTTAAAAGAATTAAAGAATTTTGAAAGAGGGTAAAGGGGTAAAAGGGAGTCTCCACCTAATTTTAGGAAAACTAGGAAACCAATTAATAAATAAACTTAAAAGAAATGTCTATGAAATCAATATATTCTAAGTAAGGGGTTCAAGTTAATCCGAAGGGAAGGTGTCAGGCATCCTTCGAAATCCACAACTATGGTCCCGACTGAATTCATTTTTTCAAATTGAGGAGGAGATAAAAACAAATATACAAATATAATAAATATGCAATATACATAAGTAATAAAATAAAACAATAATATAAGAATCGATCTAAGGTTTGCCTAACATCAATATATACAAAATAATGAATAAATAATATAATTAGAACTTCATTCGAATAGCTACAATGTAAAGCAACTCCGTGTACCTGTAAAGACACTTAGTAAAAGTGTTCGTAATAAATAAATATGAGTAAAACGAATAACTCAAATAATAACTTCAAAAATAAAAATCCGTCTTATAAACATGGAAGGCCTTGAAATCGATGGCAATTTCTTCATTGATCAATTTTAACATCCAAAATATATAAACTTGAACTAAATTTCTGTCTTTTAAAATGGGGAGGCCTCCAAAACCTATGAAAACAATTCATTAGAAACAATTAAGAACATCTAAAATTAGAGCCCGTTTGGATTGGCTTCAAAAAAGTAACTCTTTAAACTGCTGGAACTTATTTTTAAAATAAGTAGTTATGTGTTTAGATAAAAGGGTTGCAGTTGAAAAAAAAGTTGTTGATGTGTTTGACAAATAAGTGCTGGTAAACACTTTTTTTTTAATCAAAATGTCTGAAATACTCTTAAAGTTGTTAACATGATAAAAAGTTGATTAATTTAAGGTTTTTATAATAATAACAATAATAATAATAATAAGTTGGGGAAAGACATGTTATGGTTAATTCAATATGGGCAATTTGGGTATTGTATAAAAGAACTAAGGGCAAAAAGGCAATATACTTGGTCAACATAAAAAGGCTTTTAAGTTAAAAAAAAAAAAGAAAAACACCGCTCACCTAGCTTTTAACTTTTGGCTTAAAATTAGTCATTTTTGACTTAAAATAAGTAACTTTTGAGTTACCTATATTATTCAAAACTAACGCAAAAATACTATAAATCACAACAATTTAATAACTTAAAATATATTTTTAAGAAAACATATAAAAAATTGACTTATCTTCAATTTCCATTTATATCACATAAATTAAAACAAAAAAAATTAATACACGGGCACCAAATATCTATATATATATACATCGCAAATGGAAAAGTCCCAATCAAGGAAGCAACATCTATCATTTACAAATTACTTAAAAAACATTAAAAATTACAATAATTACCAATTTAAAATATTTAAAAGCTATATAATAAAATACGTTGACTCTCAGAATTCTATCAGGCTCACATATATTGGGACAGAAAAAATAACACATATCATTTTAAAATTACCAAAAAAGTATTATAAATAATAATAATTAACACCTTACAATATCTGAAAGACATTTTAAAAGGGTTAATTTTGTAATTTTATCTATATCACATAAATTAGGACAAAGTGACCAGTAATGTACGTTATTTGAAAGTTACATAAAAATATTATAAAATGTTTACTACTTAGCACATGACAAGTGTTGGATGATAGGTGCTTAGATAGTGTTGTACATTCTTCTTTTATGGTTGTACCTTTAAAATGTATATTATTGGACAATTTAACACCATTAATTACCTATTACTTTATTAGCCAAAAAGTTTGACCTCATTTGGGCCCATATATTATTTATATGTTTTCAATTTTCAATATATGTTGTCTATCTAATTCTTTTTTTCAACATTTTATTTTAAACTTCTTGAAATTATTACCTATTTATTACTCTCTCTATGCACTTTTAATTGTTATGATTTCCTTTATAGAGTCAAACTATAAGAATTTTAACTAATATTTTACAATGTGTTTTTTCATCATATTCATAGGCAAAAAATTACAATTTATAGTACTTTTTGTATAGATTTTGCATTTTAAAATTTTTTGTTTAAAATATCGAATTAATACAATTTGATTTAACTTTGAAAATTAGTCAAATGGACTTTCAAAAAACGCAACATGACAAATACAAGTGGACAGAGAGAGTATATTTTAGCTACAAAATATATTAGAGCGAGGTACAACTTTTTAAAAAATTAAATTTTTTATTGCGTTGACTCTTGAAATCTTATCATTGTCATATGAATTTGAAAATAACGTCAAAATTTCTAGAATTCACAATAAATTAACAACTGAAAATATTTATGATTATTCACGTGAATTGAAACATGAGCAACCTATATTATTCAAAACTAACGCAAAAATACTATAAATCACAACAATTTAATAACTTCAAATATATTTTTAAGAAAACATATAAAAAAATCGACTGATCTTCAAATTCCATTTATATCACATAAATTAAAACAAAAAAAAATTAATGCACGGGCACCAAATATCTATATATATATGTCGCAAATGGAAAAGTCTCAATCAATGAAGCAACATATATCATTTACAAATGACTTAAAAAATATTAAAAATTACAATAATTACCAATTTAAAATATTTAAAATGCTATATAATAAAATACGTTGACTCTCAAAATTCTATCAGGCTCACATATATTAGGACAGAAAAAATAACACATATCATTTTAAAATTACCAAAAAAGTATTATAAATAATAATAATTAACAACTTAAAATATCTAAAAGACATTTTAAAAGGGTTAATTTTGTATTTTTATCCATATCACATAAATTAGGACAAAGTGACCAGTAATGTACGTTATTTGAAAGTTACATAAAAATATTATAAATCACAATAATTAATAACTTAAAACATTTTTGAAAAAAATATGAAAATTTGGATGACTCTCCAAATTTCATTTGTGTCACATAAATTGAGACAACAAAAATAATATATATTGGGTCCATTTTAATTTATTTGTCATATTTTTTTTTGTTTTTTTTTATATTTAAAAATTGCATAAAAATACTATAAATCATGATAATTGACAATATAAAATATGTTTTGAAAAATATACAAAAAATTCCACTGATTCTTGAAGTGAATCTATCGTAAAAATACTATAAATCATGATAATTAACAACATAAAATATTTCAAAAATGTTGTATGTGGATAGTCTTATTATGCCTTAAATAGCGTCAAAGAAAGTACAAGTTTGTGATAACAAAACTTATTTTCTTTATCCACGCAAACAATCGCTTCAAAATCTCGGTTATTAGCCCCAAAACATACTATTTATATTATTGGGCCCGTGCATAGCACGGGCAACATTATCTAGTATATATTAGAAGAGGCAATTTCAACATGCTTGGTTTGGCACTTTGGAGGGTGTTTCAGTAATTACCGTATAATTGAAACAATATTATTGGCTGAAAAGTTATCTTACTGTAGCATCAATATAGATATTAGATGGACTTCCATATGATCTCCTTTGCTTAGCTCATCAGACATGACCAAATTTTGACTTAGCATTATGTTGCAGCTGAAACAACCATGTGGACTTCACCCGTTGTTGTTCTTCTAATGTTTTCTTTGTTAATTTGTAAGCAAAACTGTAAAAGTAAATTATTATGGAGTATTTCATATGTCCCCCCNTTTTGGATTTAACACTAGCTTTAAAAAATAGAAAATAATAATTAAATTTTATAATTTAAATAAAGTTATATATAGAATGTATCAAAATATTATTTCATTTTGTGAGTAGGTCAATATGCATGCTTTGGCATGTAGGGTCATTTTAGTTACTCTGTGGTTCCTTCGTTTTAATTTGTTGTCTTGTTTTTTGAGTTTTTATATATTTAAAAATTACGTAAAATTATTATAAATCATAGTAATAAAAAAAATATAAAAAATTATTTGACTCTTAGAATTCTATCTGTGCCACATAAATTGGAATAAAGAATATAATATGTATTATTTGAAAATGATTTAAAAAGTACTATAAATCTCAATAACTAATATCTTGAAATATTTTCGAAAATATATTAAAAAATAATTTACCCAACTCTTGAAACTTTATTTGTTCCACTAAATTGGGACAAAAGAAAATAATATATATTATTTAAAAATTACATAAGAGATATTATAAATAATAATTAGCAACTTCAAATATTTAAAAGATATATAAAAAGAATGTTTGGCTTTCGAAATTCTATTAGTGTCACACAAATTGAAAAAAGAGGAAGATAACATATAGTATTGAAAAATCACATAAATGAAACTATAAATCATAATAATGAACAAACTTAAGATATTTAGAAGACGTATAAAATATTAGGTTGACTTTAAAAAATATATCAATGTTGCATAAAGTTAAATAGAGAAAATAACAAATATTATTTAAAAACGACATTAACATTAATATAGATTACATTAACTAACAAATTTAAATATTTAAAAATTAAGACGACTCTCCAAATTTCATCTATAATCACATAAATTAATAACGAAAGAGTAATATATATTGGGCCCGTGCTAGCACGGGCTCCAATGTCTAGTATCAAAATAAAGCCATACTAAATAGAATCTAACACAACAATAATAACTCCATAAAATAAATAAATAAAAGACATTGCAACATTAAAATAAAAATAAAAATAAAAACAAACAGGAACCAGTAATATTGAACAAAAATAATTAGTGTAAAACAAATGGTAAAGCAACAGTCCAGTGGGCTAATGAATTAAGGGTGACAAAAGAGTTTCAAAATAAAGAAAAAATGACATAAGTTTTAATTATTGAGTAGAAGTGTCAATTTTAAAATTAGTGCTAATGACATTAATTTTAAAACCCTCAAATTTTATTAATTACATAAAAGTCTTATTTTCCCCCATTCCACACCCTCCCTTTTCTCCACCCTTCTGTCGTTGCCATCTCCTCCCCTTCTGCCATCGTAACCGTCGCCGTCACCACTTTCTCATCTACCAAAACCATCAGTTTTTCCTCCATTGCCACCACTCTCTTATTCTTCCTCATTTACCACCATTGTTGCCACCTCCTTCTTCTCTACCTCTGCCTCCATAACAACCATCACCTCCACCTTCGTTGTTATCACCAACATCTCATTTGTCACTCTACCACTCTCTCTTTTACCTCACTTGCTACAACAATTATTGTAATTGTTGCAGCAAATTCAGATGCTGAGCAAACATAGCAGTTGCTTGGAAAAACTTCAACAGTTACTGAAAAAATTTTAACAGTTGCTACAATAACTTCAACAACAGTTATTGCGACAATTTCAGCTGTTGCTTGATTTTCTACAAAAACACAATGACTTCAACTTCAATTTTTTTTTTTAAATTAAAGCAAGTTAGTTTGTGAAATAGGACCAACAAGAGAAAAAAAAGTGATAAAAAATAATGAACGACACCGATAATGTAGCAACAACAAAGAAGAACAAGTAAATGGAAGAAGAGAAAAGGAAATGCAGAAGAAGAAGGAGAGGGAGGAAGAAATCTGGAAAGAAAAAGAAAGAAGGAAGAAGAGGGAGAAAGAAATTCAGTAAGAGATTTAAAAATTTGAAATTTTGAAAAGAGAGGAAAAACTTTTCAAACATTTTGAAATTAGAAATTGGATTTATTTTGAATATTTTTAAAAGTTTAAAATTTTTAAATATTACAATTTAAACCCAATTATTTTAATCACTAATTAAAAAAATATTTGACTTAATCAATTTTTTTTTATCACTAATTTTAATTTCAACATTTTTTTTGTCACCTCATCCTCAATTTACTAAGGGCCCGTTTGGCCATGCGATATGGTATCATGATATGGAATAATGATATGGTATCATGATATGGAATCATGATATGGAATCATGAGATGAAATTGAAGGTTTGTTTGGACATGCGATATGAAATTTTTGTGTTGTATAATTTCTCATAAACATAAAAATCTCATAAGTTGTAAAACTATTAAAATAGCTCCAATTGTTTATTCAATCTTATCAAATAAACAAAAATTATAAAATCGCATAATAAATTATTACAAAGTTATTTGTTCTTCAGTTAAATAATTGTTTCATCTAACTTTAATTTAATTTAAAAAATTGAACATAAATTGTACTTGATATGCTCATATCTCTCAACTACTCTTACAAATAACCTATAAAGTAGAAAAGAAAACATACATTAGTGAGTAAATATTAACTTAGAAGTTAAATGCACTAAGATAAAAATTAACAAACATCACTAACTTCTAACTATTTACAAGAAAAATCAATAGTTAAATATTATTGAATAACAAAATTTTAAAAAGTTACCACAAGTTTGAGTCAAAAACACTTCTAATAAAATTTAATCAAAAAAATTATAACTAGTCTACTTGACTAAATATAAATAACTAATTGATCAAATTTTCCCAAGTCCTCAATCAATTGGACTTGATATCCTTCAGTCATGTGAACGAACATTTTGCAAATACTAAGATTAAGAAAGTGCAGCACCGCCAATGAAAATTGTCTTTTATCAATATTATGCTTAGTCATAAGATTAAGACCTTTTTTTTTTATTATGAAAAATCAAAAAAGTATTACTCCCTTCGTTCTCATTTATATTCACCAAATGAATTTCTACTTGATCATTTATATTCACCAAATTTAAAGTGATAATAAATTTTATATTGGTGAGAATAATAAATTTTAAAAAGTAATGATGTGATTATAAATTTTATTTACATATGAAACAAATGGTTAGTAAATATAAATGTGGGCTTATTTTAACAAAATATAAACTCATGGATCAATTATTGTATTAAAATATCTCAAATCATGATATGGAATCACCATGTGATTCCATATCATGGTTTTTGAAGAATATGGTATCACCTCTCATGATATGGAATCAGCGTAAAATTGCATGTCCAAACGTTGATTCCATCTCACGACACCATATCGTGATATGATATCGCATGGCCAAACGCCTACTAAGAAACATTGAAAAAAATAACAATAAGAACTTAAAATTTGACACAGACAAATATAAAATGTAGAGTCAAAAGGGTCACCGACTCACCGGAGTATTCGCGTTGCTGGGTCGATTTGGAATCACGAAGTGGTCGTGTTTGATTGCTCTGTTCGTGGGCATTTGGAGCTTCGAGCTCAGGTTTGCCGGCAAAGAGGGTGAAGGGAGTCGGAGTCTTGTTGTCCGGTGGTTACGGAGTTGTTTCCGGTGGCTTTGGGTCGGCAGGTTGTACGCCTGAGTAGTCGGTCGCCGAAAAACGAGAAAAAACGAAAGAGGTTTTGGGTCTGGTGGAGGTCGGTTTGCGAGTTGTTGTTCTGGTTGTGTGAGCTGCTGGTGGAGGAAGAAATGGAGAAAATTGAGGCTGCTTTGGTGGTGTGGTTTGCTGCTTTGATGCCGGAAAAGAGGAAATGGAGATGCGGTTTGTGCTGTTGGGTTTGTTGGAGAAACAGAGAAGGGGTTTCGGTGGTTGTTTTGTGGTCTGTCTGTCGAAGAAGAAAGCTGGAGTTTTGGTGGTGTTGGGTGATATGGAAGGTGGCGTGTAACGACTCGGAAAATGATAGAGTGAAACTAGAGCCTCACATGTGAGTTTGGAGTCGAGAACTTAATGAAATGATTATATTTGAATTTGACCCAAAAGTTCTTAAAAAAATGTGCTTCGGAAGTTACCGGAAACTTGTTTAGCTGTATATAAAAAGATCCGTTTCATTTTTCGAAAATCCGACTTCATATTCTTGTTTAGGGGGTCAAATTGAGTGGGAAATGGGTCTAACCCAAATTTTAGAGCAACCGTATCAAAATCCGAAATTTCCAAGTGAAGCCTTTTTCGAGGATCTACTTTGGAGGGTCATATCTCCTAGCACACAAATTATTTGGGTGGCCAATAATATATCCATGGAAAGCCCTTTGAGTTAGCTACCTAACTCACTTCGTTTCACCTCATTCGGAGTTCGGACGAAGAAGTTATGCCCATTTTCGTAAAATCTGTCCGGCAGAAAAAGGCAAATTCCAGTAGCTGATTTTACTGTTCATTTACTGTTCACCCGCCTGAAATTTTTTCTAAGTGTTGGACCATTTTTTTCAAAGGACTTATATTATTTCCTATATACCATTAGTTCATTCCCATCCCTAAAAACATTTCCCTCTCTACAATCCTCCATTTAAGAAGAAGAAGAAGTGGGAGCTAGGGCTTTGGATTCAAGGCTTTCTTCATCAAATTTCGTGGGAGATCATAGCAAAGGTATGGTGGTCTTGATCCTTGTCTAATTTTCCATTCAAGGAGCCAAATCCAAAGTTATTTCAAAGTATGAAAAATCTAGGTTTTCACTCAATCTCATGGGTTCTTCCACCAAATGGTTTTAAAAGGTTTCTAATGGCACTTTATGGTTATATTGTTGTTGTATTGACGATTTAAGATGAAAATACTCCATGAACCCATGATTTCTCTCTATTCCTAGTTTATGCCTTTATGAAGTGGGTTGCTAGATAATGAATGTATATGAATCAAACTTGTTTAAAGGTCTTTAGATTGTTGAAGTATGTCATTACCCATGCTTATTTTATGGTGTATTGTTGGTGTATTGGTATGTGAGGCTTATGGCCTTAAAGGCATAGTATGAGAAATTGGAGTGTTATCATGACATTATACGAATGAGAATTCAATGAAGATAATGTGATCATGTTATGAATGTAAAGGTGTTGTTGTAGGTTGTTCACTGGTTTGGTTGCATAATTACTACCCTATTTTCCATGCTCTTTGATTCCATTACATGCCTTCAAGGTGTTTGACAAAATGTCCAACTATGGAGAATTGATGAATCGATGCTTTAAAGTTTGAGTTATGAGATGTATGGAAATCCAGAGATGTGTTGATGACACTCATGAATGTTGATGATATAATATGAAGGATTCTTCAATATAAAGTATACCTTGAATTGGTAGGGCTTATGCATCATTTTCTTGTATAAATGATTATATTGTTGATTGTTGAATCCTTGGATCGGTAGGCTTATGGCACCCTTCCACACATGCTTATAATGAACCTTGGATCGGTAGGCTAATGGCACCCTTCCATTAATGATAAGTAATGAACCTTGGATTCGGTAGGCCTATGGCACCTTTCCATAAAGGTTAATGATGAGACTTGAATCGGTAGGCCCATGGCACCCTTTCAAGAGGAGTTAATGAGCTTTCCTAAATGTACCTTGAATCGGTAGGCTTATGGCACCCTTTCATGTGTTAAATAATGTACCTTGAATCGGTAGGCTTATGGCACCCTTTCATGTGTGATGATGTCAAAGTAATGAACTATTCTATGGGAATGTAGGCTAAGCACCGAGCGGATTTGGTTAGATGGAAACTCCCCCGACAGTTAGGCATGAGTTTCAATGATCGTCTACCTTATCCCATAAACTATGTGCCCGCATAGGAAGCTAGTGGATCCATTAAGCTATATATACCGGTCTTCCTTAGGCAAGTAGACCACCTCTTTTCGGTGTGGGGACTCATGACACCGGATTCCATGACAAGCTCTCATGGTCTATGTCGGTTAAACGCTTACTTCCCATCATGTGAGATTTCATTATGGTTTCTTGACAGGTTCTACAAAGTGTAGGTAGTAGTATGGGATGCTACCTATACATTGCACGAGTAGGCTTGGAGAGGGTCATAGTGAGTTTCTCTAAATCCTAATGACTGTGACATGAATGTACCCTAAATGAGGTTATTAAAGAATGTTGGCTCTTAAATGCTTAATATGTTATGCATGTTATACTTGGGTTATATTACGAGTTATTTTCCCTTGTCATGTCTTAATTAATGATATACCTCTTATGTATGAATATTGTGCAAAGGTGAAAGAAAGGAATGATAAGTTACTTTAAGTGACCTAAATGTGGTGCCTTAGTATGGATGGTGGTATGGGACGTCATCCATACATTGCACGAGGTATAGCATAAGGGTTTCTTGAGGTGAAGGTCCAAGGTAAAGGTTTTCATGTTGATATTGTTTAAAGGTGATATTATGACTTACTTGATGTTATGCTTGTCTTGTATGTCTTTTATGCTATTGTTCATGATATTTCAAAAAGGTGGCATAATGCATGGTTTCTAACTAAAATGTCCCTTTTTAAGCATGTTTTGCATGGTCATCATACTTAGTACATTTTGTGTACTAACCCATATTCTTCATATTTTTACTATAAGTGTAGGTTCCGGCAAGTGATCCCTCCTAGCTAGTTTGAAGTGTTGGATTGCTTTCCTCCAAGACTTGGTATGTCCTCATGGATTCGAGGACAAGACTTTTAAGTTCTTTTGTTCATGTAATAGACTTCTTTTGATTGTAAAGGGCCGTGTCCCTACTTATGTTTTGCGACTGTGTCTAAGATGGCCATGTGAGACTTAGATTTCCGTTGTGTGTTTTTAAAGTTGTTTTAAGAAGTTTAAATGTGTGGATGTAAATAAGTTTTTTTTTATTCCGCACTATTTTCATTATTGAATGCAATGAATGACTATGTGGCTTGTATAAGACCCCTTCGGGATCGAGTACGCCTTGTTCCGACTTGGGGGTGCTCCCGGGTCATGACATGGCGTTTCACCGAAAAAAGAGACCGGAGACAGTGGAGGTTTTTGGGTCTGCTTCAAGGTGGTTGTTGGTCTATTTTAGGTGGAGTAATAGCTGTTTAGAAGGTGAGAAGAAGGGACTGTTCTTTTTTTTTCGCCTTGGAGGTAGCTGTTTCGGTCTGTTTTCTGGAGGGTGCGGAGGTGGTTTCCGGCGTGGGGTTTTGGAATGGAGTTTCACTGGAGTTCGGTGGCTGTTTACTAGACGAGGAAGATGAGTTAAAAGTCGTTTTGGTTGTTTTTCCGATGAGTCTGGTGGTTTGAGGGTCGTTTTCGATGGTTGTGAGGAGAAATAAGGTGGTTAGTGAGAAGAGAAGAGAGGAGAGGGATGACCAGTGGGGTTGGGTGGTGTCACGACCCGATTTCTCGAATCATGATGGCACCTACTATAACCCACCAGTAGGTAAGCCAACCCGTAACTCGGAATAACAAGTAATGGGTCTGATGGCAGAAACTAAACAAGAGTAGGTAAAATTTAAGATAACAACATAAATATGCGGAAGCAAACCAAAATATATATACAAATAAAGATCTCTCCCAAAATCTGGAAGTCACTAGTACAGAGTTACTAACAAAACGAGTACAAGTCCCAACAGTGGACCACAAAGACTGGACTGTCTCGAAAGGTAAAAGACAAGTCTATATATACAAATGGAGATTGAAATAGAACAAAACGTCGTGTGCTCACCCCTGTCTCCGGATCAGACTACTCCAAACTGGATCAACGCTGGCCACTGGTGCTCGGACCTGCATCATGAAACAGATGCAAAGCGTAGCATGAGTACCAAAACAACAAGAATGACTCTCGAGCGCAATCTTCTCACATCACTGGCTAGAATGGCAACTGACTCATCTACAAATGTCAAACGATCATCCAACTCGACTGCATCATACTGGAGCACATGGGACTCATCAGGAATATACCGCCGTAACATCGAGACATGGAACACCGGGTGGATGGCTGAAAATGCTGGAGGAAGGGCCAACTCATAAGCAACCTCCCCAACTGTCTGGAGTATCTTAAAAGGCCCAATGTACATGAGGCTAAGCTTGCCCCGCCTCCTAAACCTCATCACGCCCTTCATGGACGACACACGGAGAAATACCCAGTCACCAATTGCAAACCTCAACGGTCGACGCCTGTGATTCGCATAACTCTGATGTCTACTCTAAGCCGTCCTAAGCCTATCCTGAATCACCCTTACCTGATCCAAGGCTTCCTGAAGCAAATCTGTACCACGCGGCCTAAGCTCTGTAGACTCAAACCAACTAACTGGAGAGCGGCAATGCCTACCATATAAGGCCTCAAATGGGGCCATCTGAATACTAGAGTGGTAGCTGTTGTTGTACGCAAATTTCGCAAAAGGCAAGAACTGGTCCCACTGACCTCCAAAATCCAAAACACAAGCCCACAACATATCCTCAAGGACCTGAATAGTACGCTCCAGTTGGCCATCTATCTATGGGTGAAAAACTGAGCTAAGGTGGACACGGGTGCCCAAATCCTCCTGAAAAGCCCTCAAAAAGCTGCAAGAGAACTGTGAACCCCAGTTTGAAATGATAGAAATAGGCACGCCATGAAAACGAACCACTTCCCTAATGTAGATACGACCCAACTTATCGGCACTGAAAGTAGTGTGAACAGGAAGGAAGTGTGCTGACTTGGTCAATCGATCCACGATGACCCAAATACTGTCAACACCTCTAGAAGTCTGTTGCAACCCCACAATGAAGTCCATAGTGATACGCTCCCACTTCCACTTCGAAATGGGTAATCTCTGGAACTTGCCACTAGGCCTCAAATGCTCGGCCTTCACCTGCTGGCAGTAGAAACAATGGGATACGTAGTCGGTAATATCATTCCTCATATCGCTCCACCAATAATGCTGCCTCAAATCATGATACATCTTAGTCGTGCCCGGATGGATGGAATATCTAGAATCATGGGCCTCGCTCAAGATCAGCTGAATCAAACCCCCAGCTCTCGGAACACAAAACCGGCCATCGACTTTTAGAACCCCATTCGAATCAAAGGTAGCCTGTCTAGCATCACCTGCCAATACCCTATCTCAGAGTGCCACCAAAGACTCATCCTCAAACTGAAAATCACGGATCCGATCTAGCAAAAACAACTGACTCTCACATAGGCTAATAGCCGTCTGGAATCTGAAATATCAAGTCTGATCATCCGGTTAGCTAAGGACTGGATGTCCAAAGCTAACAGTCGCTCCGAAAGAGAAAGGAAGGCTAGACTACCCAGACTCCCTGCATTCCGGCTCAAGGCGTCCGCTACTATATTCACCTTGCCCGGATGGTAGATAATAGAGATGTCATAGTCTTTCAGGAGCTCAATCCAACGACGCTGCCTCGAATTAAGGTCCTTCTGGCTCATGATGTACTAAAGACTCCTATGATCGGTATAGATCTCACATCGAACTCCATACAAGTAGTGCCTCCAAATCTTAAGCGCGAAAACTACCGCCGCCAACTCCAAATCATGAGTGGGGTAGTTGCGCTCATGGATCTTAAGCTGCCTCGATGTATAAGCCATAACCCGGCCCTGCTGCATCAATACACAACCCAAACCAACGCCAGATGCGTCACAATAAACTGTGAAGCCCTCGCCCTCAACTGGAAGAGTCAATATATGAGCGGTAGTAAGTAACTCTTTGAGCTTTCGAAAGCTTATCTCACACTCCTCTGACCACACGAAGGGTACATCCTGGCGAGTTAACTGAGTCAAATGGTCTGCAGTAGTAGAAAAACCCTCAACAAACCATCTGTAGTAACTCACTAACCCAAAGAAGTTACGAACCTCAGTATCAGAAGTGGGCCTATCCCAATCACGAATAACTTCAATCTTCGCTGGATCAACCTTAATACCCTCCTTGGACACCACGTGCCCTAAGAATGCTATATACTCAAGCCAAAACTCGCACTTTGAGAACTTGGTATAAAATCGCTAATCTCTCAAAGTCTGGAGCACTATTCTCAAATGCTGCTCATGCTCACTCCGGCTCCACGAATATACCAGTATGTCATCAATGAAGACGATAACAAATAAATCAAGGTATGGCCTAAACACACGTGTCATCAAGTTCATGAAGGCAACATGGGCATTAGTCAACCCAAATGACATCACCAAGAACTCATAATGGACATAACGGGTCCTAAATGCAGTCTTTGGGATGTCCGCTGCCCTAATCCTCAGCTGATGGTACCTGGACCTCAAATCAATCTTAGAAAACACGACGGCACCCTGAAACTGATCAAACAAATCATCAATACAAGGCATGGGGTAACGTTCTTCACCGTTACTTTGTTCAGGTGCCTGTAGTCAATGCACATCCTCATAGTCCCGTCCTTCTTCTTCATAAAGAGAATAGGAGCACCCCAAGGCGACACACTTGGACGGATGAACCCCTTACCTAAGAGGTCTTCTAACTGAAAACTGAGCTCCCTGAGCTCTGCAGGAACCATCTGATAAGGCAGAATAGAAATAGGACGGGTGTCGGGCTCCAAATCTATGGCAAAATCAATGTCACGATCTGGGGGTAGGCCATGTAGGTCTGTATGGAACACATCTGCAAACTCTCTAACCACATGAAGTGAGTCAATTGAAGGGCCCTCCCTGCTCACATCTCTCACATAGGCCAAATAAGTTAAACACCCAGAAACAACTAATCGCCTAGCCCGCATAAAAAAGATGATCCCCGTCGGTGTGTGACTATAAGGACCCTGCCACAACACTAGGGAAATGCAAAGCATGGCTAAAGTAACTGTTTTGGCGTAGCAATCCAAGACCGCATGGTAGGGGGATAACCAGTCCATTCCAGAATCACATCAAAATCAACCATATCTAGCAAAATAAGATCAACTCTAGTATCATAACCCTGGATAGTCACTAAGCAAGATCGCAATACCTGATCCACTACTAAGGACTCACCTACCGGGGTTGAAACATGAATCGACTCTGCCAAAGACTCAGACCTCATACCCAATCGGGGAACAAAATAAATAGATACATACAATAATGTGGACCCAAGATCAAATAATACAGTATCAGGCTGATGGCATAATAAAAGCGTACCTGTGATGACATCGTCAGATGCCTCAGCCGCCGTTCTCGCCAGGGCTGCATAGAAATGGCCCTGAGCACCTCTGCCCGATTCATCTGATCTACCACCTAACTTGTCTCCTCGAGCTCCGCCTCTAGTACCCTATCGGCTGTCCCGACGATCCTGTCCCTGACCACCACCTCTAGCTAGAGGGGGCATTGCTGAAACTGGTCTAGGTGCAAGGGAAGTTGGTACAATCGCCCATCGCCCTCGCCGGGGGCACCCTCTGGACCAATGGTCAAGCACATCGCAATCAAAACACCCCGAAACTGAACGCCCTGAAGTAATCGGACCGCGGTAGGAAGAGAGGGAATCTGATCCCCTCGAACTCTATCCCGTACTAGGACCACCCTGCTGATGCTGGCCTCCCTCAGAAGCAAGTAATGCCACCTAAACAGGCTGACTGGACTGACCCTGCTGGAACCTCTGGCGGGGCCCATCATAGGAGTCTCTCCCTCTAGTTTGGGACTCGCTCTAGCTGCCCTGGTAGCGTGCCCTCTTATCGTTGCCCCCTTGGGCCTCAAGATAAATATACTTCATGGATTGGGCATGATCGACGCATCAAAAAATGAACGGCCTGCTGAAACCAAATGTTTTGTGTCAACTTTCAGACGGTACGTCAACCCACGTACAAAACAACGAACTCTCTCCTCCTCCGTGGGCGGGATCATGGTAGCATGTCGAGACAACTCATGGAACCTCGTCTCGTACTCTGAGACGATTATAGGGCCCTGCTCAAATCTGGAGAACTACGAAGCCTATCCCTGACGCTCTGTGGCATGAACCAGGCTAAGAAAGCCTCTGAGAACTCACTCCAAGATATATGAGGCGATCCAATTGATCTGGACTCTCGATACGTGCGCCACCATTGCCTGGCTGGCCCACGGAACTGATGAGCGGTGAAGTCGGCTCTTCTCGACTCCAAGAGGCCTAATGATTATAGCTGTTCCTGGCAAGTGTGCTGGAACTCGTGGGCGTCTTCCCCTATCGCCTCTGAGAATATCGATGGTGCCAATCTCTGTAATACCCCCAGCATCTTCTGCTTGCGCAATGGCATCTCCTTGTCCTTTAAGTCTGGCAGGGCGGCCACATGAACTGGTGGCGGCTGATCCTCTGGTGCCGCTGCGGTAGGCTGACCCTGCGGCGCTGGAGCGAGAGTTGGAGCTGGTGTTGGAACTGGTCTTGGTGCCTGACGCATCTTCCCAATAGCTGCTAAAATCTGAGTTAGCAGGGCATGAAGATCAGGAGCTGCAGCTGGTGTGGGTGGAAAATGAAAGCTCTAGTGGAGTGATTTTTAGAGCGCGCGTGATTGGCCTACAGGTAGGCTACAGTTTTCCTTTCTTAGGTTGAACTCGAGAATTTAAATGCATGTTGATTAGTTGGGATTTGGGTTGGGTAGTTATTGAATCAGGTATAGGTGTTTAGAAATCATGTTTTCGGCCTATTTCGAGAATTATCGGGTAACTGTGAGAATGCTTTGTGTTATTAGTTGACCCTCCTCGCTGTGTGGAGTGCTTGCATGCTTAAGTACTGTTTATCTGAGGCATGTTGGGCCTTAGTTTAGGTTTGACTAGGGCTTGCATTAGAAATACTTTATTCGGATCCGATAGGCATTAGTTTTACCCCGACGTCGCTTGGCCGACTTAGATTCCTGTAGACTAGTGTAGCAGACTTTAGTCTGATAGTTTGGGCCTTAGCTGGGCGATATGCTTGCTCCGACTATAGTTATTCTTATTTCCCCGATGTTACGGCTTCACAAGTTATGTCAGTGACACTAGTTCGGCTTTGCGATTTGAATTTGATTTTCAATTCAGTTCCGAGGACTTACATTATTGGCTAAGTATGAACAACATTCCACGGACATTTATGAGCGTGACAGGTGGTGACTGGCCGGAAAGTTCGCCGGAAAGATAATGAACGATAAAAATAAATAAGTAAAATAACATAAGTAATTACATATATACACATCTTTTCTTTTCTTATTTTTCATTATTTCTTATCTTTTTAAAATATTACATAAATTCCTTATTTCTTTCAATTTTTTAATTTTTCGGATACATAAATATCTCCATCCAAAATCAAGTTTAACCATTCCTTTTTTAACTCATTTAATCTTAATTTTCATATCAATTTAATTTTGAAAATGATTCTCTCTCCCGTCAATCAAATTCAAGCTACTCAATATGTATATTTCTCTTCTCTGCCGCATCAAGCTTAATGACAAAATTTTATTTTTTAACGTGTTCTCTCATCTCTAATGAATAGTTTCTCATGATTCTTACTGAAAATTGGATCATGTGATCAATGCAATATGCAAACAATGCATATATATTATTTATGTGTCTTCTGTTGTTTTGAATTTTCATTCTCTTTTAGGATTTTGGTGATAAGGTAGTTTCAAAAATAGGCGTTTATGCATCTCCGTATTACCATTCATTGGTTTTTCTTCTAATTTTTTAAAAATATTTTTTTATCTCCTAATACATAAGAGATGATGCTTCTTCTTTTAGTAGTGAGAATACCTAGTTAACGTTACCTAATATTGATTACCCAATCAAAATCGATTGGGGAAAAACGCCTAAAAAAGGGGGAGAAGGTGGAGTTGTTGGTGGCTTCGGTAAGGATTTTAGGTCGAGATATATGGGTGGCGCCGTTGTTGAAAGTGAAAAAAAATTGTGGGAGTTGATACAAAGAAAAGGAGAAAATGTAGAATGATTTCTTTATCATTTTTTTTGCTTTCCGCTGATTAGATTGTTGATTTTTTTTTCAATTTTTTTTGTTCATCTTTTTTTGATACATATGGGTTCAAATTTTTAATGTATCTAGTTACTTTTATTTCTTAAATTAATGTATCATGTCTTCATTTTAACATTATGATACATTGCAATTTCATCATGCACCTGTTTAAATATTAGTTTTGATACATAACTTTAATTTATTGAAATGCAAATTAGATATATCTTGTTTATAGTTATGTACTTGGTACATAATTATTGCAAATTTTATTATCTTTTACTATCAGATACATACACTCAAACTTATTCAACTAGAAGGTCATATATATGTAGACATTATCAAATATCACTGTTGATACATAAACACTAATATTCTTATAACAATATTCATTTGTATCAACTCACCACTATGTTATGTATCACATGAAAAAAATGTTATTGAGAATAATAACATGTATAATGTAAAATATAGTATTCTCAAACAAAATAAGATAATAGTAATGTATCATGCAGGCATGATACATAAACTTTAATTTATACTAAATGTATCCGATACATAGCTACTGTTTTTGACTTTTTTGAATTTGTTACTATTTGGAAGAGATTTGAGAGAAGAAAATTTGAAATTTAAATTGTTTGAAGTTGTTACGATTTGGGAGAGATTGACATCAAATTGATTTGCGTGATTTGGGAAACTGACAATTAATTTTACGTTTAATTTCCTTTTTAATCTATAATATAAAGTTATCTAATGTATCAACTGTTATGTATCTGGATGAATGTGATGTATTCGGATGACACAAATTTGAAAGGATTTTTGTAAATTGGAAAAAGGTAAGGACAAGATGTAATTTACTTCGAAATTCCTAAAAACATGTATCAAATTCATAACATAATGAATCAGATACATAAGATTGCTTTCTTTTTATTGTGATATATTCGTAACTGCACTTTATTACAGTAAACACAACTTTTCTCAATCATGTTATTTCAGATACATTATTATAAAAAACAAAATCATACATTATATAAATAGTGTATCTAAAACAGAACATGTTGTATCAGATTCACAAAATTTTATATTTTAACAATGTGAACAAATTATTATCAATCAGAAATGTACACAAAGTTGAACAAAATTTCATTTTGAATAGTAACATTTCAATATATTGTATCAAAAGTTCATAAGCTAACAGTATGTTGTAGTGTAGATTATTGTATCAATGGAAAACCTATAAATTGAAAATTATCAAATTGGAACATCAATGCATTCTTAAAAAGTTTGTTTTAACCATCTTTGGGAAATATAAGTTGGTTTATTGTGACCTTCTTGTCCACAACACTTTATCTGTATTGTTAGCTTTTCATCTGATTTTTTTCCTTTGATTCCTTAATCGTCCAAGCATCCTTTTGTATCAAGATGACAACATAATTTCTTTCAAAACAAATTCTGGAACTAATCAATCTTTCTTATCCGACATTGGAACTATGAAACTTCATGTGTTTGCTATGCATCTGGTTTGTAGTAATCAGATCAGTAGGGATATAGATCGGTAAAATTCTTGCTCTTTAAAATAGCAATTGTGTACACACAAGGTATCTCGTCAAGTTGAAATATTTCAGAATTACATATTTTTTTCTCAAAATGTATATTCGTCTACCTTTATACACTGAAAAAATAACTTCAGAAGATACAACAACCTGCAAACATTTAAAAGTTAGCGATACATTACATGATAATTCACTACAAAGCAACTAATGTCTCATGTATCATTCAAAAATATAGTACAGTGAGCCGCAAAAAAAAAGATACATTAATCACTAATCTATATATCTATATAAAGCTGAATATAAAAACGATGATGTAGCGCTCTCCAAGGACTGTATTTATATTTATCTTTTTTTGTGGTTTTTTTTTTAACATTTTCCTGATTTTAAAAGATATATTTTCACTTAAAAATACTTTATAACATTAAAGATAGTCAATTAGCCATATTTAACTCATTCCATCATCAATGCTATTAATTTATAGACTAAAAAGACATTTATGTAATTTCTCAATTTTTTAATTTTCTTTAGCATTTTAATACAATGCTCTATCACGTCTCCTCTCATATTTAATTTTAAAATCAAATCTTTTTTTTAAAAAAATAACACCCACTTCCCAAATTTAAGGCTGTAATAAAGAATCATTTGCTTAATTGCTACCTTTATGACAGCATTTATTGGTATTCCAATTCAAAAACACAATATGATTTTGTTGAAAATGTTTCTTCACTTATTCAATCCAAAAAAATTATAGTTATATATAATATAAAATTATTGGTTTTATTTGTATTTTTTTTCTCTTTTATTTGTTTTTAAAATTTCATATTCATAACTTATACCTATTAAACTTCTACTTTTAATAATATCATTAACTCCTTGAATTTTAAATTTTCATATTCATAGCTCCCAATTATTTAATTACAAAATTTAAAACACTTTATGATATTCCTCAATTTTTATCTCTATAAATTCATAATATTTTGTTTCATAGAACCCACCCCAACTCTAAGATTTTTCTTTTATTTCAATGTTAATCTTCATATTATTATTATAGGATCATATTCATCTTTTAGCATAAGTTGATGAAGAAGGCTCTTTGACTTTTGATAAGTTAGTCAAAAGGGATGTCGGAGAAGAGTTTCAAAAATTTGCACTAATTTTGTATTTCTATTTTCATGTATTTTCTTGTGATTAATGTGTGTTCTCTCCATACAACTCAAGATTATTTTATTTTATTTTATTTTATTTTTAATCTTTATATTAATATTATTATTATAGGATCGAATTTATCTTTTGGCGTAACTCGATGAAGAAAGCTCTTGGATGTTAATTAGTTTGTCAAAAGGGATGTCGGACAAGAGTAACAAAAATTGTGCACTGATTCTGTATTATTATTTTCATGAATTTTCTTATGATTAAGGTCCTAAGGAAGATGCGTGTTGTGTGTTCTCTCCATGTAACTCAAGATTATTCTTTTTATTTCATTGTTAATCTTTATATTAATATTATTATTATAGGATCGAATTCATCTTTTAGCATAGCTCGATGAAGAAGGCTTTTGGATATTGATTAGTTTGTCAAAAGGGGATGTAAGACAAAAGTTCAAAAAATTATGCATTGATCATGTTGCTCCCAATTGCACGCGCAAGTGTACGCGATCGCGCAAGTAATATAGTGGCTCTTAAAAGAATCAGATTATCGAACCCAAAGGATTTGTCAATTAACTATTTTTACTAAATTATATTGATTTAATTATTTATTTAAGCGAGCCAAAAGAGAAGAATGCAAGAACAAAATAATAAAATTACTTACAATAGTTGGAAAATCCCAAGGCTACAACATGTATTGGATTTCATGTATCATATTTTTGGCTTAGAACTAATTCTAGTTGTCAAGTTACTGGTTTATAGGGTTGATGATATGATCCGGGTTATACACCTCTCGTCGCCTACCCCAGTTAGCTATCTAACTACATCGTTGAGCGGGGATAAATAGACTAACTGGCGAGCATTTATATTTCATCATATTTCGTAACCAAGCAAGGTGTTCGTCTAGGCATCACTCCTGAACACTAATCACCTCAATTTAAAGGGTGGACCGAGCTCTCTATATTCTTGGTCTATCTAACCTCTCGTCTCTCGATTTTAAGATTAGACAATAGATTTATCTTATGGTGCGCTAGTATAAAATACTAAAATAAGAATATAGAAGTAACTTGTATTGTCAGTCGAAAATTAATATAACAACCTCAAATAATCAACAATCCATTTGTAGCTATAGCCCCAAAACAAGAATTTTAGCTACTAATGTCTAAGAAAACAAGAAGAAGAAAAGAACCCTAAAAAGTATTGACGACTTTCTCTTTAAAAGTGTCTCCTCCTTACTCTATATTCGATTGTCTCAATAATTATTTTCATGGACTATTTATATATGTAAGGAAACACTAAATAAAACAATTGAATCCAAAACCAACTGTGATTCCAAAACCAAACGGAATTCAACTTTCCCGTGAAAGAGTACCGCCGCCTCAAGCTTTGGAGTTGTTTCACCTCAGGTGAATGACACGTGGCAGCAGCAGCAATTCAATTTGAATTCTATCGATATTTTCAATATATATAAATATTAATATAATATTCAATTTAATCCATTAAGCTGCTTGATTTCCTTCATCAACCTTCCATCTTTAATTCTTTTTAGCTTCAAATTCCTTCAACTTTACACCAATTTACTCCTACAAATAAAATGCACTATTTAGCACAATCCATAAAATTAATGCTAAAAAATGACAAATATAAATAATAAATGTGAGGCAAATAATGATAAAAAACTATATTTTTGGCCTCACATCAGATCCTATATTTCTATTTTCATTTATTTTCTTATGATTAAGGTTCTAAGGAAGATGTGTGTGTTGTGTGTTCTTTTCATGTAACTTCTTTAGTTTGAGTTTTTATGATTTCTACTCAAGACTATCCTTTTCACTTCATATTTGAAGTAGTGTTATGCATATATTATTATTATTATTATTAAATTCATGATTTAGCTTGACTCGGTGAAGAAGACTCTTAGATATTGATTAGTTTGTTGGAGATAGTGTCGATAAGAGTTTAAAAAATTATGCATTAATTTTATATTATTCATTTCACTATGTTCTTATAATTAAGGTCATAAGAAAAATGTGTGTATTGTGTTTTTCTTTCCATGAAATTTATTATATTTGAAGTTTTATGAATTTTTTTACTATCACAAATATGTACCTTTGTTAGATGCAAATTAGTTATTGTAATTTTGTCTGAAAGATGATAATTATTCACCTATGGTCAAACAATATTATTGATAATTTAAAAATATATATTAAATGTTGGAATATATCTCTTTTTATGGTGTTTCTTATGGTAATAAGTAGTATTATTTATGTTTTCTTTAAAGATTTCTTCATTTATTCTACTTTATAAAAATTAACAATAATAAATATAAATTATGCACTGATTTTGTATCTTTTTTCTTTCTTCTAATTCTTACGATTAAGGTTCTAAGCAAAATAATATTTTTTACTATAAATTTATTTGGTAAGTAGAATAAAGAAAAATAATAATAAAGAAATATATATATATATTTATATATATATATATATATATATATATATATATATATATATATATATATAT